>NC_138499.1:39075676-39196512 GCF_964252035.2 Podarcis erhardii | reverse complement strand
GGAGAGGCAGTGGAGGGCCATGACCAGTACAGCAAGGGTGCCACATGTGTTTGATTGCAGTGTCACATGGGGGCATAAAAGCTGTGTGTGGGAGTGCTTGATTGGCCATGTGTTTGGGTGGGGCCATGTTTTCTGGGATCTGTGTGCAGATTTGGTGATAGGTTGGACTTGCTATGAAAGCCACGGACATGTCTTTTGGGCTTCACTTGGGCTTCTGCCCTTTTCCTTAGCTGTAGCTCCCACCCCATCCCAGCTGCCACCCAGTGGTGTCTGAATACAGAGGTACAACAGTTGTACAACAAAGCATAGAATTTCTGCATGGAAACCATTTCTGCTGATTCAGTTGTGAATTGGAAATAATAATTCAGCCTAAATTCATTTTGTCTTACTAGTAAAGACATGGTGAGAAAGTATTTTTAATCTTTTGTTGGAATGTGCACAGAGTGGCTGGGGAAACCCAGCCAGCTGGGCGGGGTATAAATAATAAATTATTACTATTATTATACCTTCATCTGCACTAACTAAACTATTTCACCTGTTGCTGCTATTTCATTTATCAGTTGTTTTTCACCTGTTTTCCTGATATATAGTTTTATATTTTATAGCATTGTTTCAAAGCTTATAGCATTGTTTTTTGTCATATTTTACATGAGTTAAATTCAATTTTAATTTTAATTTGATTTTTGTCATATTTTACATGAGTTAAATTTAAATAGTTTACCTGGTATCCAATTCCCCAAACGATGAATTAATGAAAAGCACCCTCTCCCCGTCTCTAAAAATATCTAGCCACAAATAAGGCATAGCCGAGAGGAGCAACTCCATGATGATAAATAATAATCCCTGGTCCTTTAGGGAGATGTTCCATGCCAGTAACTTCATAACCTGAAAATAATACGAAATGCAACAAAGAAATATCGCAACCATTATTGGCGGAAATCATGAGTGGTTCAGGAAAAAAATGAAATTTAAGATCAGGTTAAAAGCTCTGTTATATGCTTTTGAATTATGAAGCTGGAGGAGACTCTTGAGAGTCCCATGGACTGTAAGAAGATCAAACCTATCCATTCTTAAGGAAATCAGCCCTGAGTGCTCACTGGAAGGACAGATCCTGAAGCTGAGGCTCCAGTACTTTGGCCACCTCATGAGAAGAGAAGACTCCCTGGAAAAGACCCTGATGTTGGGAATGATTGAGGGCACAAGGAGAAGGGCTCAACAGAGGACAAGATGGTTGGACAGTGTTCTCGAAGCCACCAGCATGAATCTGACCGAACCGCGGGAGGCAGTGGAAGACCGGAGTGCCTGGCATGTTCTGGTCCATGGGGTCACGAAGAGTCGGACACGACTAAATGACTAAACAACGACGACAATATGCTCCAGCATTCTGGATGCTAGGTTGTCATCATATCTCTGTGGTGGTCCCTTAATGAATGAAGGGATTTCTCCTCTCGTGGAATGTTCCTTCCTTGCTTCCTTTTGAGCACAGCTGGAAACATTTTTGCCCAGACGTTGAGTGAGCTAAAACTGTGTTTTGCTGTTTTAGTCTACTTTAAGCTTTTATATAGGGTTTAGCCCTTGAGACAGTTTAATATGTTGTTAAAGTTATACTAAATTTTTCTGAGACTTTTTTAATTTACACGGTCTCATCCTTATGGCCCAAACTTGGTTTTAGTCGTGTATTTCTGATTTAAGTTTCAACACTTACAGTAACATGAGACTTGTGGGAAGCATTGAGAACATATAAAGAGTCCTATGGATCAGGCCAAAGGCCTCTGTATTAAACCATCCTGTTTCTCACCATGTCCATCTAAATTAGTAGCCATCACCACATCCTGTGCTGGCAAATTCCATAGTTTGTGTACATACAGTGGTACCTTGGGTTACAGATGCTTCAGGGTACAGACGCTTCAGGTTACAGACTCTGCTAACTCAGAAATAGTACCTTGGGTTAAGAACTTTGCTTCAGGATAAGAACAGAAATTGTGCTCCAGTGGCATGGCAGCAGCAGGAGGCCCCATTAGCTAAAAGTGATGCTTCAGTTTAAGAACAGTTTCAGGTTAAGAACGGACCTCCGGAACGAATTAAGTATTTAACCCGAGGTACCACTGTACATAAATAAATAGCCATGCCTTTGTTTTGATCCTTATGTAGGCAACCCAAACTTGTAGCTGTTGTGACTCTGAGAGGGGTTCAGAGGTCCAGTCCGGATTCACTGTGGCAGCTATTGTTCCATTGCTTCAACCCTGAAATTCTGATCCCGTCCTATGAAATTATAGTGACTCATAAGGAAGAATTATTGCTATGAAAGAAACTTTTACTCACCATGCCATATCTTTCCATATATATTTGTAATATGAGCAATAAATTTCCTTGGCTTTTCCCAAATTTTGCTATCAGGACCAGTTTCTTGGTGCTTATTCATCTTCATGTAAACATATAGCCCAAATGAGCAAGCACAGCCAACCAAATATATATCTATCATTAATGAACAAAGCAAAATCAGAAGCTTACGAAACCACCAAGGGTGAACCACTGACATCAGGTATTCTTCTAAATAAGGAAAACTAATCAAGTTTTGCAGCATTTGAGTAAACCAGCTCATTGTTTCCTGATCTGAAGCACCAAGCATATGCCAATGAAATAAATATATGAAGTGAAATTTTCTTCAGTTGTGATGCTATTTCCCCCACTGTTTACCTGGAAAACAGAAAATGCAGTACATTGGTTTGATGTGCCATCCCAGAAACATTCACGAATACATGAAAATCTCATGCTGCTTAATATTTTCCTAGTTTTCTCCACTGCAACTTGCTCAGTTGCTGTATTGTGTTTCCAACATCCATCATGGAGACTTCCAAAATTACATATATATGACTCCATCATTTATCTGTTGTAAAGCAAGCTGGTTTCATTCCACTGCTGAAGGTTTTTGTTTGTTTTGTTTTGTTTTTTTGCATTTTCAAAAACAGTAACAGAGAGCATCTTTTATCCAACATAGGCATGATGCCTTGAAGTAAAGTTGAAGGTCTGGCAGGGCAAACCTCCTCTTTCTTTTCATCAAGCATAATTTTAAATTTTACTCTGGGTTTCATATGAACCTTAATACTTTTTTCTGCCACTCTATGAAACATCAGATATCATTTATAATTGGAAGGACATACATTTTGATGGCCAAAACAGTGATAGCTTCATTGTCTCCCATATTTCCAAATCTTTCTTTCTTTCTAAGCTTTTAAATAGTTGTCTTGATAGGTATTATGTTTTTTTATTGTTAACCAAATCCCCAGATTTTATTTTTTTTTCTATTTCCCACCCACATTCCGATTCAATGTCTTTTTTTTGTTTGATTATTCTTTATTTTTTTAGCAGCATGTTTATTTTCCCTTTATTTTGTTTGTAGCCAGCCAATTTTACAAATCTACTTATCTCTTCTGTCACTTCCAGTATGCTCATTCTGGGTTGTTCTAAGGTTAATATGATGTCATCCGCGAATGCTTTCAATTTGAAATTTTGCTGGCCCACTGTTATTCCATTGATTTTATTGTTAATCCTTATATTTTGAGCCAGTACTTCTAATATTAATATAAATAACAGCGGGGACATTGAGCAACCTTGCTTCATCCCTTTATATGTCATACATTTTTCTGATGTGTTGTTTACAATTATATTGGCCGTCTGCTCATTATAGATTGATTTTACACTTTTTATAAAGGTCTCCCCAACCCCACTGCTGGAGTATTAAGGAAAGTGAGAAAGGGTCACTTCTCCAAGAGCCCATCAAGGCCCTCTGCAGCTGCAGATACATCATGTGATGTACTGAGATATTGTGGTATTTAGCTGGTAATATATTGTGATGTTATAAACCTGATATCGCGCAGCCCTAAAACACACTGAAAGACAGCATTTCTCTCTCTCTCTCTCTCTCTCTCTCTCTCTCTCTCTCTCTCTCTTTCTCTCTCTGCTGACCCCTGCACAGGAAGTGACAAATAGCACAACTACTAGGACATTTGCAAATGAAGTAGGGTCCAGTATGGTTTCAAATAGAATGAGAGACTTTGATGAGATTCCTGCATTGCAGGAGGTTGACTAGTTGACCCTTGGAACCCTTCCAACTCTACACTTTATGATTATCTGAACAAAAACTTTTACTTACATTCCTGGTAAGCCTAAATTGCCTTTGCTTCAGTCACCTCTCTCTGGGAGCAGCAGGAGTCTTGTCTGGTGCACCTTTTCATAGGCTTATTTCCACCCCTATGGAGACATGTCCTTTATGTGGCAGTTTAAAAACACTCTGATGGGTGTGCCATCTGTATGAGGAAACGAAGAATTGTGAAAAACAGGGAGGCTGCTTCTTGGAAGTTGTGGCCATTTTAATTAAATGTAAGCTATGGGGTCAAGATGTGCTTGTAAAATATCCTGCAATACGTAAACCTTGATAACATGTTCTGTTTGCAATATTGAATCCTAGCGCTGCATCAGGAAAAGCTTTTCCATTGGACCTCTCTCTTTAATTCTCTTTAATTCAGAGCAATAATCACATACACATATGGTGGTCTGTTTTACTCTATTTTTGAGGGGAGAGGTATTCGTTGTGACAGAGTAGTAGTACTTTCCTGCATTAAGGGGTTTGATCAACAGGGGAGAAATAATTTGATAGCCTTACCTTGTTTAATTTGTTTGACATGATTAGTTTCTTCTAACTTTCTTTTTTGGAGTTTTCCACATCTACAATAGCAATCATATTGCACAATAACATACTGTGTCACAGAAAACCAGTTATTGCCTAAGGAGTAAAAGTAGTATTGTGGCACGTGTGTTACCTCCCTTTCCTGGTAGCTTCTCCCCCTTCAATTAAGGTACCAGATAGGATCACCTTGCAATACGTAAAGTTTATGTATGGTATGTATGGTATGTCTTGGGGATTACCAGGACGTTGAAGGTTCTATGGAGATCAAAAGCGAGTTCCCAATGGGTTTGCAGCTCCATTTGTTGCTGGACTGACCCAGCTGTCAAACTGTGATCTATGGACTCCAATGCACTCCTGCAGCAGGCTGCCTCGAATTTCCTTCTCAGCGAGCAGCAGATTTCCCAGAAAATAAAACCAAGGAAAATACCTACTGCTTAGGTATTGAAGCCCCAGTAGTAGCCGCCGCAAGGGGGGTGGAAGTATTGGGACCCCTAATGGGAGAGGAAGGGCAGTTGCCACCCCAATACAAGGCCTACTGGGACGTGTCCTGTGAGAAGGAGGCAGACAGTTTGCCTCCACATGGAACTTATGACTGTAAAATAGACTTGCTATCGGGGGCTCGGATGCCCAGAAGCCGATGTCTATTTGATGTCTGAGAAGGAGCTGACATCTCTCAAGGAGTTTCTCAAGAAGAGCCTGGCACGGGATTTTACCCAGCCATCCAAGGCGCCAGAGGGCTCTCCCATGCTGTTTGTAAAGAAAAAAGACACACCCAAACTGTGTCTCTGCATGGACTTTCACCAGATTATCCGCATCATGGTGCCCAATCGCTATCCCTTACCATGCATTGGGGATTTGCTAGAGAGGTTGAGGTCTGCAAAGATGAAATATACTCAGAGTCGCAAAATGATTTCATGCTCTTTATTCAGCTCATAGTGGTGAGGAGGAATGAATGAATGTCCCCTCAAAGTATCTGCTTTATATACATTATTTACACAATGGGCTGCACATGATTGGCTAATTCGGGAATTCTACTGTAAGCCAATCAGGTTGTGGATTCACTTATATCTGGAGCATGATTGGGTGGTTCCTGCCAACCAATCATATTGCTGCATTGTTCTAGGACCAATCAGACTGCTGCATTCTGAATCCTATTGTTCTAGGACCAATCAGACTGCTGCAATTTGGATCCTATTGTTCTAGGACCAATCAGACTGCTGCAGTTTGGATCCTATTCAACTCAGTACATAACACCCCTCCCCTCTAAGTTCCAGTCCTGCCCGGGAGGTCGCATTCATAGTCCTCGAGGTACGCCGGCGGCCTACGTGTGCGTTGCGGCCTGGGGTGTTCCCTGGTCCGGGGTTCAGGTTCTGGCTCGTGTTCCAAGGATGCTGGCTGTGATGGGCCTGTTTGGTCTGGCGCAACCGGCTCGCTCAGTTGTGGTTCTGGCTCCGGTGTCCTTTCGGCCTCGCAGGTCCTCTCTGTATTTACTGATTCTGCCTCTCCTGCTGCCCCCTCCTGCTCTATGGGCCTCACTGCCCCGCTGTTCCCTTGGGACTCCTCTGACCTTTCCTCCTCCTGGTTTTCTCCCGGGAATCGTCGCCGTATCTGGTCGCAGTGGCGGCGCCAGCATTGCCCCCCATCCGTTAGCACCTCGTACGACACGGGGCCAGTGACCCTGGTGACTGTGGCAGGTACCCATGCTGGGCCTGCCCCAAAATTCTTTGCGTACACTGGGTCCTGGGCCTTGAAGATCCGGGGGTTCCTGCCTTCCCCCACCACTACCTCATCCTGAGCTCTATCGGGGTGAAGGCGGTCCAATCTGATTGCAAGGCGCCGACCCATTAGTAGTTCAGCGGGGCTCCGGCCAGTTGTTGAGCTGTGCTGTGCTAGGAGGAATGTGGCAAGGCGGTACTCCCAATCCCCTTGTGTCATGCGGCGAAGGGTGTCCTTGGTTGTCCGCACCATGCGTTCTGCTTGGCCATTCGTGGCAGGGTGGAATGGCGCCGAACGGATGTGGCGGATGGCGTTCTGCACTGTGAAGGTTTGGAATTCTCCTGACGTAAATGCAGTCCCATTGTCTGAGACGAGAGTGTCAGGGAGCCCGTGGGTTGCAAAGAGCCTGCGTAGTACCTGGATGGCTGCGGATGTAGAAGTGGACGGTACCAGTGCGATTTCCAGCCATTTGGTGTAGGAGTCCACCACTATGAAGAATGTTTTCCCCTGAAAGGGGCCAGCGAAGTCCACATGCAGGCGTGACCAGGGTGCTCGGGTGGACTCCCAGGACTGGACTGGGGCCCTTGGGGGATCTGGGCGGGATTCTTGGCAGGCCTGGCAGTGTTTGACCCAGGCCTCTATCTCTCCGTCGATCCCTGGCCACCACACATAACTCCTGGCCAGGGCCTTCATTCTTACTACCCCTGGGTGTGTCTCGTGTAGGGCTGTGAGGACCCTTTTGCGGAGGGGCTGGGGAACAACAACCCTGCTTCCCCATAACAGGCACCCCTTGTGGGCCGACAGTTCATGTTTGCGGGTTGTGTAGCCGACGAATTCTGGCCCAGGACTGCTGCTGGGCCATCCCCTCCACACCCAGTCCAGGACCCGGGAGATGACCCTATCTTTCTTGGAATGGTGTGCAACTTCTTGTGCCTGAATGGGGCAGTCAGGAAGCAGCTCCAGGCTCATAACCTCTTGTGCAGGTGCTGGGTCGGGGCCTGTTTCCGGTAGTGGTAGCCTGCTGAGGGCGTCCGCATGGCCCATCGCCTTCCCCGGGCGGTGGATCAGTGCATACTGGTAGCTGGCAAGGAAAATTGACCACCTGAGGACACGAGGAGACAGCACTTGGGGGGTCTGCTTTTCGGGAGCAAACAAGCCAAGCAACGGCTTGTGGTCCGTCACCACGGTGAAGGGCCGCCCGTACGAGAAATCATGGAATTTTTTTACTCCCTTCACGATTGCGAGCCCCTCCTTGTCTATTTGCGAGTTGTTCCGCTCGGTTGCGTTGAGTGTCTGGGAAAAGTATGCTACCGGTACCTCTCTCCCATCCGGGAGTTGGTGTCCCAGGACAGCGCCAATGCCATAGGGCGAGGCGTCGCATGCTAGCACCACCGGCAGCCTCTCGTCAAAGTGTGCCAAGACCGAGTTTGAGACAAGCAGGTCCTTGACTACCTGGAATGCAGCCTCCTGGCGCTGGCCCCACACCCAAGGGGCCCGCTTGTCCAGGAGTCTGTGTAGGGGCTCCGCTACCGCCGCCTTGTGGGGAAGGAAGGAATGGTAAAAGTTCAATAGTCCCAAGAAGGCCTGAAGTTCAGTCTTGCTCTTGGGTGCTGGGGCATCACAAATGGCCCGTACCTTGTCCCCAGTTGGGTGGACCCCTTCTGCGTCCACCATAAATCCCAGAAAGTCCACCTGAGGCACTCCTAGTAGACATTTTTCCCGCTTCACCTTGAGACCCGCCATCTGGAAACGGTGCAGAACGGTGCGGAGGCGGTCCTCAAACTCCTCTGGTGTGGGCCCGGCAATCAACACATCATCGAAGAAGGGGGTGACGCCAGGAATCCCTTTAAGGAGTGAGTCCATTAAATTCTGGAATATGCCTGGTGCCACACTGACACCGAATTGCAGCCGCTTTACCCTGAACGCTCCTCTGTGCATCACAATTGTCTGTGCCTCTGCTGTGGCCTCATCTACTGGAAGCTGTTGATATGCTTGGGCCAAGTCCAGCTTGCCAAAAAAATTCGACCCAGCCAGGGTGGCAAGGACATGGCTGACCACTGGCACTGGGTATGCATGGGCCATGAGGGCCTTGTTTATGGTACATTTGTAGTCTGCGCAGATGCGGACTGAACCATTAGGCTTGACGGGTGTGACGATTGGGGTTTCCCAGGGGGCATTAGGCACTGGCTCCAGCACTCCTTGCTCCACAAGCTGGTCCAATTCCTCGTCTATACGGGGTTTCAGGGCGAACGGGACCCGGCGGGCCTTTAGCCTGACCGGTCGTACTGCGGGGTCAAGCTGTAGAGCAATGGGGGGGGCCGTATACTGTCCCAATTTCCCATCGAAAACTTCTGGAAATTCCTTGCATATGGCATCCACGTCCACTTGTAAGGTAGTGTGGTTCACCCCGGTGATGGCTAGCCCCAGTGGTCCAAACCATGCCAATCCCAGTAAGCTAATGTAGGGGCCCTTGACCACAAGCAAGTCCAGTTGCCGCGTCCGCCCTCGGTATTGCACCCTGAAGGTCCCCACCCCCATTGTGGGGACCTTACGTTTCTGGAAGTCCCGGAGGGTGAATGGGGCCGGCCTGAGTTTGGGACCCCCAGTAGGACACATTTTCCTTAAGGTCCTTGCCAAGATTATGGATAGATTTGAACTCGTGTCAAGCTCCATGCGGCATGGGGCCCCCTCTATCCGTACCTCTACATAAATTTTCTCTACGTTGGGGTAGGGCAACTGGTATACCTGGAAGTCCGTGAGCTCCGTCGAGTTGCCTTGGTGCGTTGGGCCCCGGGACCTGGGGCTCTTGGATTGGTCATCTGATGCCTGGCGTCGGGTGGGCTGAGCCTGACACACCCGAGTGATGTGTCCCAATTTTCTGCACTGCCTGCACTCTACGTTGCGGAAACGGCAGGTCCTCCTCTCGTGACTTTCCCCGCAGCTTGCGCAGTTCCCTCCTTCTCGTCGAGGCAGCTGTGGTATGTGGGCTGCTTGAGTGTGCTGCTGTAGTCGGTGCACTTGCTCCCTGTCAGATCCTGAGTCGTCGGTGAGGTCTTCGTGGTGAACCCTCGGTTGGGATGGTAGGCTCGGCCGTGCCTCTTGTGTCGATCTCTTGGCAGCTTCCGTTGCCAGGGCCTCCTCCAGAGCGACCTGGAACGTTAGGTCCTTCTTAGCGTAGAGGCGCCGTTGTAGCTTCTCATCCTTCAGGCCACCGACGAGGCAGTCACGAAGCATGTTCTCCAGCTCTGAGAAGTTGCAGAACCGGGCGGCTTGGCGGAGAGAGGTCACAAACCCAGTTATGGTTTCCCCAGGGGCTTGCCGCTTTGCGTAGAAGGCATTTCGACGAGCCACCACTGAGGGCTGTGGCGAAAAGTGCCCCTTCAGTTGTTCCATTATTGTTTTGTATGGAACAGTAGCGACATCTTCAGGCGCAAGGAGAGCCCGGGCGATTTCAAACGTCTCCTCTCCGCAGACGCTGAAGAATATTGCCCTCTTCTTGGCGTCTTCTTCATCGGTGACCCCTTTGGCTTCTAGGAGGAAGGTGAAACGGGAGGCGTATTGTCAGGGGTTCAGGGAGAGAGACGCAGAGTGAGGGGGAAGGATTCCAGACTGACGAGGAAGAGGATGACAATGACCCAAGATTGTCCATGAGTCCGTCCAGTGAATCGGAGGACTCCCAAAAGGGAGCCCCTCTGGTCAAGCCAAGGGGAGCTAGAGGGGGAGGCAGTCAGGAGCAGGGAAACGAAGGGGGAACCCCCAGTGGGAGTTGGAGAGCGAGACCGGCTGCTCCGCTGGAACGGAGTGAGGGGGGAGGAGTGACCAGTGTGTCAGAAGGAGCAGAACAGGAAGCAGAGAGGGGAAGGAGATCAGGGCAAAACGTCCTGCCGGAAGGGGAGGAAAGTAGTATTGAGGGCAGTGTAACTGTCGAAAGGAAGGTCAGGAGCAACGTACGCGCGCCAAGTTCAAAATGGGAGGCGCGCGGAAATGAAGAGAGTCCTGGGGAGGAGCCTGGTCCCAAAGCCCGAAGGAGGGGGGAGGAGGCGGCAGAGGATTCAGCCTCTGGAGAGTCCCGAAGGGAGAGAACACAGGGGGGCAGAAAGACCCTGCGGAAAAGGAAAGAGAGAAAGAGGTGGACCAGTACAAGCCTCTTAAACTGGTGTCGAGGCGGGAGTGACTCAGAGGGGACTTCAGCGGTCTAAGGGTAACAGACGTAGGGTCACGGACCTCGGATGTAAAGCTACTAATGTTCTTCAATAAAAGCTTTTGTACATAAGCTGGAGTGGACTTTGGTCTCTTGTGAGCTGGGACCACGGGTGACTCTGACACGTATGCTTCCCAGTCTCCAGATGCTGGGTTGAACGGCGAGAAGCTGCTGTCGGTTGCCAGTCTGAGTTCCTTGTGTCCCGGAGCTGAAGCCTGGATACATGGTGCGAGGCAGCGGTGCGGCAGGTGGCGGTGCTGCAGTGCTGTGTGTGGCAGTCAGCTCAGCGGGATCCCACCTTCGTCGCCAGTGAAATATACTCAGAGTCGCAAAGTGATTTCATGCTCTTTATTCAGCTCATAGTGGTGAGGAGGAATGAATGAATGTCCCCTCAAAGTATCTGCTTTATATACATTATTTGCACAATGGGCTGCACATGATTGGCTAATTCTGGAATTCTACTGTAAGCCAATCAGGTTGTGGATTCACTTATATCTGGAGCATGATTGGGTGGTTCCTGCCAACCAATCATATTGCTGCATTGTTCTAGGACCAATCAGACTGCTGCATTCTGAATCCTATTGTTCTAGGACCAATCAGACTGCTGCAATTTGGATCCTATTGTTCTAGGACCAATCAGACTGCTGCATTCTGAATCCTATTGTTCTAGGACCAATCAGACTGCTGCAATTTGGATCCTATTGTTCTAGGACCAATCAGACTGCTGCAGTTTGGATCCTATTCAACTCAGTACATAACAAAAGATTTTCACAAAGCTGGATTTAAGGGGGGTGCGGGTGGCGCTGTGGGTTAAACCACAGAGCCTAGGAATTGCTGATCAGAAGGTTGGCGGTTCGAATCCCAGCGACGGGGTGAGCTCCCATTGTTCGGTCCCAGCTCCTGCCAACCTAGCAGTTCGAAAGCACATCAAAGTGCAAGTAGATAAATAGGTACCGCTCCGGCGGGAAGGCAAACAGTGTTTCCGTGCGCTGCTCTGGTTCGCCAGAAGCGGCTTAGTCATGCTGGCCACATGACCTGGAAGCTGTACGCCGGCTCCCTCGGCCAATAAAGCGAGATGAGCGCCGCAACCCCAGAGTCGGTCACGACTGGACCTAATGGTCAGGGGTCCCTTTACCTTTACATTTACAATTTGAGACGTATGAGGGAGGGAGATGAGTGGAAGACAACATTCTGCAGTTATGGCAGTTTCAAATACTTGGTCATGCCTTTTGGGTTTTAATCAGGGACAGTGATGTTGCAAGCATTCATCAACCATGTGTTGGAGAACCTGGTGGATATGCAAGTCATTTGTTATCGTCTGATTTATTCCGAGAACCCAGAACAGCATGTACATCACATGACAGAGCTACGAAGGCTGAGAGAGCATTGCCGTTACACAAAGTTGGAGAAATGCCAGTTCCACGTCTCAGAAGTAGAGTTCTTGGGGTACCATATAACGCCAAGTGAAATGCACATGGATCTGGCCAAGGTGCAGGTGGTAGTGTCGTGGAAGGAGATCAAAACCAAAAAGGACTTGCAAAGGTTTTGGGGGTTCGCGAACTACTATCACAAGTTTGTGTCTGGCTACTCCAGGCTCACGGCGCCTCTTACGGACTCCTTGAGGGTAAAATAAAACCCTTCCTGAGGACAGCAGAGGCTCAGCAGGCATTTGAGCAACTCAGAGGAGTATCTAGCCCATGCCGACTCCCAGCATGGTGGTGGAGACCAATCCCTCCAATAGGGTGTTGGGAGTGGTGCTGCTTCAAGAAGACTGGAATGGCGATCTGTGCCCCAGTGGCGTAGTTAGCTGCATGGGCGGGACGAGCTGGGGGGGGGCAGGATGATCCGCCGTGCACGCAGCAATGAGCCATTCCGCAGTGTGTGGCGGTGACGAGGCAAGCCCCTCACTGTCTGCCTTTTTGTCACCCCCTTTGTCAGCCCCGGGGCAGACCGCCCCCCCACCCCCTTCCTACGCCCGTGCTGTTCCCGTGTGCCTTTGTCAGGTGTGGGCTGGCATCCTGCTTAATAACAGCACACAAGACTTAATTAACTGGTACATTTACTGCAAGCAGCAATTAGTCTCTGACTGCTCTATTGGAGTATGTGTTCATCACAGTCAAGTTGACTCTGAAGAGCCCTTCTGGTTTCTGAAGAATATCCTGAACTTCTGACCCTTATGTTTTGGGGCTTGTTTTCTTTCTAGGACTTTCCCTATTCACCTAGTTTTGGGACTAATGGTATGAGTTGCCTCCTCTTCCTGTGAGGAACTACTCGCTCTCCTTTGTGCTGGGCATGACTGTGCTTCTTGTGAGGGCTGGCTGCCTCCAGCCTGCTCTGCCAAAGCAGATAAGCTGCATGTAGACAACCCCCTGTTTCAACTGTTTGAGAAGTATACAAGCCTCTCTGCTTGTATACTCTCTGCTCCCTCTGCATCTGCCTGCATTCTATTTCAGGCAGTATGTCTTTGCTTTGGGCTGGTGTGTTCACAACAACACCACTCCCCTATAATCCTCCTCCTCCTCCTGCTCCCCCTCCTCCTGAGGCTCCCTGTCTGTGTTTTCCCACCAGTCATTCTCACTCTCTTCTTCCTCCTCTTGAGAGTTCCCTACTATGCTGCCCTTCAGCCTCACTTTTGCCATCTTCTTCCACTGCCTTCTCCTCCTCCCTCCACCCTTCTGGGTTTCGGCTTGCTGAGGCACCTGCGGTGGAATTCTACCTGTAACCTAGGGGCATGCACATTTTTGGAATCCTCTAAAGAATTTTCCTCATTCCCATAACCTTTCCAAGAATTTCCCTCATTCCCATAAACTTTCCAAGATACTCAATATTGCAATCTCCTTCCCCTCCAGCCAGAGTCCAGCAACTGTGGCACTTCATATTCCTTTTCACCTTCCACAATGATTGGTTGTGTGGGGGGGGGGTGCCTCCTTGGGCGCTTGATACGGGTGTGCAGGGTTCATGGGTGACAATAAGGACCTATGGAATATAGAGTGTATCTTCATGGAGGTGGGCAAACAAAGCCTGAATGATACATGGATAATTTGTTCCACTCCTTCAAATGGCCCCACGGTCTGAAGGTCCAACTTCTGGCACCATCCTTTTGTAGACAGTCACACTTGGTCCCCCACCCTTATCTCCTTGCCTTGTTTTCTATGCTTATCCACCTCCCTCTTATATGCGTCTTTCACCTGTTCCAACTGCTCTCGTAGAGCCGCCAATTCCTCTGCCAGATGTTCCGCAGCTGGGACTGACATGTTGTCTTCCTGTCCTGGAAAGGCGTGGGGTGACTTCCCAGGCTGGCAAAGAAGGGAGACTGTTGTGTAGATGGGTCTACAGCACTGTAAACACTGCTAGAGCCAGCTTGTTGACCCAATCATCCTGTTGATAGTTCACATAACACCTCAGATAATGTTGCAAGGTCGCGTTCGTCCTTTCCGACTTTCCATTGGTCTGTGGGTGGCTCGCTGAAACTGGGAGGTAAACTGTGTTCCTCTGTCTGAGATGACCCTTAGAGCAATCTATGCAGCTTAAACACATGCTCCACGAAAAGTTGAGCCGTCTCCTGTGCCGAGGGCAACTTCTTACAGGGCACAAAATGCGGCATCTTTGAGAACAAGTCCACCACCACCCATATCACCGTATGCTTCTGTGACTCAGGCAGGTCGGTGATAAGGTCCATAGCTATTGCCTCCCATGGTCCTTGAGATGTAGGAAGTGGTTGGAGTAGTGCTGCAGGCACTTCGCGGGGTCTCTTTGCCCGTTGACATCTCACACGCCTTCACATACTCTTTCATTTCCTCCTTCACCTTTGGTCACCAAAACGGTCTCATCACTCAGAATAAGGTTTTGTACTGCCCAAAATGCCCTGCAATGGGGCTGTCATGATACAGCTTCAAAACCTTGGCATGGAGCTCCTCCTCTGAGACATATAACGCTGTTCCCTTATACAACAATCCACCTCTTTCAGCAAAGCCTTCTGCAGCACTATCCCATCTCTGTATTGCCTCTATGTTCTCCCTTGCAAACCCATCCTCAGCAGTTTGCTTCTGGAAGTCGAGCATCAGCTGCTGAGACCACTGCTATCTGTAGCCGGTCTGAGGATGTGCCTCAGCACTAGGGTAGCCTCTTCCAGATACTCCGGTTTCCGTGAAAGAGCATCTGTTTTTTGGTTCTGAGGGCCCACCACATACTGCACTCTGAAGTTGAATCTGGCAAAGAAATGTGCCCACCTTATCTGCCTCTGGTTAAGACACCAAGCCGTCTGCCAGTGTTCTAGATTACGGTGATTGGTGTGCACCTCCACTTTATGTTGTGCCCCCTCCAGGAAGTGTCACCATGTCTCCAGAGTGTCCCATGTAGCAAACAATTCCTTCTCCCAGATGGTGTAGTTCTGCTCTGACAGAGTCAGCTTATGCATGACTAAATGGTACAAAAGGTGGTGTTCCACTCATTTTCTTCTCTTATCCTTATCACGTTATAGGCCCCCCTCAAATCAAGCTTTGTGAAGATCTTTGCTGACCTCAACCACTCCAGCAGGGGGTAGCGATTGGGCACCGTCACCTGGTTCAGCCTCCTGTAATCATAGCAGAGGCGCAGCTCAGAGTTGTTCCTCTTCTTCACGATAAGCACAGGTGCACTCCAAGGAGCCTTAGAACGATGGATAAAGCCATGCGCCAAATTCTTCTTTAGAAATTCCTTCAGCTTGGCAAACTGCTTCTGACATGGAATAAAGACAACTAATGGGCAGCTGGGCCCCTGGCAGCAATTCGATTTTGCAGTCATAAGGCCTATGGGGTGGTAATCTATCAGCTTCCTTCTCACAGAACACATCTTGATAGGCCTTGTAGGGAGGGGGTAATTGTCCTTCGTTCCCCGTGAGGGCTCCTAGGGCCTCTGCCCCTCCAACCTCTGCCCTCTCTGGCCCCCTTCCACCTAGGCAGTGTAGGCGGCAATAGGCTGAGGCAAAGGTTATGGATTTCTGCCCCCAAGCGATCACAGGATTGTGCCGGGATAGCCACGTCATTCCCAGCACCACAGGGTGAGTTGCCAACCTTGTGACGTGGAATGCGATTGTCTCTCTGTGGCTCGGCAACCCCAGGCCTACCGGCATCATAGCCTCAGATACACGTGCAGCTAGCAAGGGCCACCCATCAATGGTCTGTACGTCTAGCAGGGGCTCCAACCTCTGCATGGCCATATGCAGCCTCTCCACAAAGTCCAAGTCTATAAAATCTGAAGACGCTCCTGAATCTATGAGTGTGCACACTTGCTCACTGCCCCCATCCGGAAACTAGCGTGGCGTACACTGTCAGTCCCCCAAACACTTGAGATTTTCCTCTTGGGGATGGTAACAATGGAGGTCCCAAAAAACAAAAGAGTTTACTACATTATGCCAGTACTGCAGCTAGAACCTTATTGACACAAAGGTGGAGAACAAGTGTAGTACTCACTAAGGAAGAATGGTAGTGTAAAATAGAATCATAGAATCATAGAATCATAGAGTTGGAAGAGACCACAAGGGCCATCGAGTACAACCCCCTGCCAAGCAGGAAACACCATCAGAGCACTCCTGACATATGGTTGTCAAGCCTCTGCTTAAAGACCTCCAAAGAAGGAGACTCCACCACACTCCTTGGCAGCAAATTCCACTGTCGAACAGCTCTTACTGTCAGGAAGTTCTTCCTAATGTTTAGGTGGAATCTTTTTTCTTGTAGTTTGGAACCATTGCTCCGTGTCCGCTTCTCTGGAGCAGCAGAAAACAACCTTTCTCCCTCCTCTATGTGACATCCTTTTATATATTTGAACATGGCTATCACCCCTTAACCTCCTCTTCTCCAGGCTAAACATGCCCAGCTCCCTTAGCCGTTCTTCATAAGGCATCGTTTCCAGGCCTTTGACCATTTTGGTTGCCCTCCTCTGGACACGTTCCAGTTTGTCAGTGTCCTTCTTGAACTGTGGTGCCCAGAACTGGACACAGTACTCCAGGTGAGGTCTGACCAGAGCAGAATACAGTGGCACTATTACTTCCCTTGATCTAGATGCAATACTCCTGTTGATGCAGCCCAGAATTGCATTGGCTTTTTTAGCTGCCGCGTCACACTGTTGGCTCATGTCAAGTTTGTGGTCAACCAAGACTCCTAGATCCTTTTCACATGTACTGCTCTCAAGCCAGGTGTTACCCATCTTGTATTTGTGCCTCTCATTTTTTTTGCCCAAGTGCAATACTTTACATTTCTCCCTATTAAAATTCATCTTGTTTGTTTTGGCCCAGTTCTCTAATCTGTCAATGTCGTTTTGAAGTGTGATCCTGTCCTCTGGGGTGTTAGCCACCCCTCCCAGTTTGGTGTCATCTGCAAATTTGATCAGGATGCCCTTGAGTCCATCATCCAAGTCGTTGATAAAGATGTTGAATAAGACGGGGCCCAAGACAGAACCCTGTGGCACCCCACTAGTCACTCTTCTCCAGGATGAAGAGGAACCATTGATGAGCACCCTTTGGGTTTGGTCAGTCAGCCAGTTACAAATCCACTGAGTGGTAGCATAGTCAAGACCGCATTTTACCAGCTTCTTTACAAGAATATCATGGGGCACCTTGTCAAATGCCTTGCTGAAATCAAGGTAGGCTACATCCACTGCGTTCCCTTCATCTACCAGGCTTGTAATTCTGTCAAAAAACGAAATCAGGTTAGTCTGACATGACTTATTTTTCAGAAATCCATGCTGACTATTGGTGATCACAGTATTCCTTTCTAGGTGCTCACAGACTGTTTGCTTAATGATCTGCTCCAGAATCTTCCCTGGTATTGATGTCAGACTGACTGGGCGGTAATTATTTGGGTCCTCTCTTTTCCCCTTTTTGAAAATAGGGACAACATTTGCCCTCCTCCAGTCTGCCGGGACTTCGCCTGTTCTCCAGGAATTCTCGAAGATGACTGCCAGTGGTTCTGAGATCACATCTGCCAGTTCTTTTAATACTCTTGGATGCAGTTCATCTGGCCCTGGAGACTTGAATACATCTAAACTAGCCAAGTATTCTTGTACTATCTCCTTAGTTATTCTGGGCTGTGTTTCCTCTGCTGAATCATTTGCTCCAAATTCTTCAGGTCGGGCATTGTTTTCTTTATCGGAGAAGACTGAGGCAAAGAAGGCATTGAGGAGTTCAGCCCTTTCTGTGTCCCCTGTTTGCATTTCACCATCTTCTCCTCTAAGTGATCCCACTGTTTCTTTGTTCTTCCTTTTGCTACGAACATACCCATAAAAGCCTTTTTTGTTGGAATATACTGAACTGGCTAGCCTGATGAACAGCATAAGAGAAAATGGAGATAAGGAATATAAGTAGGAATGGATAAGGTTTATTAACTATTTCAAGACAAATACATAGCTTAGCAGGCCTCGTGTAAATCCAGCAGAGTTGAAATAGATAGAGTATTTAGTTGATACCAAATTGGATGATTAAAAAGATGTGGATTATGTGGAGTAGTAGAAAAGTAAAAGGAACCAGGAAAAGTGTGGAAGGGAAGCATATGGTATATGTATACATGCTGTATTTGGTATGAAGCTTTAAGTGGGACAGGGGGGTGGGAGGGAAAGGGAGGGGGTTAAATATGCTCTCTGTTATTGTTTTAGAAAATGCATTTTTTAAAAATTATTTTAAAGCCCACTCTAGACCTAACAGAATGCAAAAACTATAGACTGGTCACTGACACCTCTTTTTTGCCAAAGGAGATGGAAAGGGTGATTGTGAAGCAACTGTAGGCATTTCTGGATGAAAATGATTTTCTAGATTCATTAAATTCTAGGTTCAGACCTGAATTCAGAACTGAATCAGCCTTGGTCGCTTTGATGGATTACCTTCATCATAAAATGAACCAACTGCAAGGCCAGGTTCCCACTTGAGCACTGTGCTCCGGGTGTTGGTTGGTAACTTGAGGCTTCATTTCTGTAATGTCTTCTGTGTGGAACTGCCCTTGGGCCTGATGAAGAAATACCAGCAGGTGTAGAATAGGTGGCTAGATTTCTGATGGAGGCATCTGACCGAGATTATGTGACACCCTGGGGCAATTTGGCCAAGCAACCCTTGCTGACTGAAGTATTGTTTCCCCTCACACAAAAATTTCCTTGCACCTTTAAAGAAACAAGAAGACAACATCATTGGAAGAAGGTATTAACATTTATTTCTCAAAAAACATGAAAGTGATAAGAAAGTAGCCAAGACACAGAAGCCCACCAACCCTTGCAAAGGCCAACTAGGTAAAGGTTCTTTTAGGCACATTGCTGTAGGGGGGAAAAAGGGCACCTGTTTTTTAAGGGACCGGGGTGCACGAAATCAGTGCTAGCTGGTGCCTGTTGGGATGGGTAGTGCAGAAGGCAGGAATGCCAACAGGAAGGAAACCCAGAGCCACTGATTCTAGTGATGCCCCCAGTCCTTGTCCATGCTGAGTACTACAATGGCAACAGAAACTGAGGAGGAGGAAACTGCCAGGCAGTGGCACCCCCATGTCATAAGTGTGAAGGCAGCAGAAAGGGTCTGGCAGAGGGCAGATTGCCGTTTTATCAGCTTTAATTGCACAGCCTGAATTTGCCTCATCCACCCTAATGCGACAGCTCCTACTGGCCAAATGGTCTATCTCAACACACCTGAATGCCTAGAACTAGTGGCTTTGTATAGGGAAGCAACTGAGAAAATGAGAGCTTGCAAAAGGACTAGAGAAGGATCATGTTTAATTTATCTTTTTATCTTTTGCCTTTCCTTCCTTTCCTTGGAACAGCCTATTGAGGAGAAGCCAGTTGTTTCTCCAATATGTAGGTAAGATGCTAGTGAAGGGAACAGAAAGAATATGGGAAATAACTGCTTCAAAACTGTACAAGGGGGATGAATCATTCCTGGTATTTGACTTGGTTGCTTTAAACCAGCATCAAAGTACTTATCATGATGCAGCAGATGAGCGAGGAAGATAGTGGCAAGATGGATGTGATCCAAACATATTGATGGAGCCAGTCCTTCTTGTCTGCGTATACTGTGCTGACCTCATTCCCAACTTGCCTTTCCCTCTCTACCTCCAGCTACTGCTATCATTCATCATTGTGCCATACAGTGGCATGTAAGAAAATGTGTTCTGCAGTTGCTGTGCCTCCTTAATGGCTTGGGAAACACCCACACCTCCAACTAAGCTGGTGTGATTTTGAATTGGGGTGACACACCCCACTAAGGTGATATCCACCCTGGATTGTGGAAACTCTCACTATGTGGGCAGTGAGAACTTCAATCAATGATGCTATCAGGGTGACAAGAATGGAGCCACTGCTGAATGAATGCCACATAAAAATTGCAACAAGTGTGATTGATTTCCCCATGACTGCTTACTTGGATATTTTCTGTAGATATTTCTGCAGATTCCATTATTCTAGCATCATTATTTTAGTAAAAGGAACCAGTCACTTTGAGGAATTTTGTCAAAAAGCAGGATATAAATCTAAATAAATTAAACCGCGTAAAGACTAGGAAGCATACTGCGACTAAACTTGCACCAAATTATTATTGCCGTGGCGCAATCTACATCCATGGCACTTTGCAAATGACTCTAATTGTCAGGCCTGAGGAATCTCTCCCTCCCTTCCTGATGTTTTCAAGGAGCCAGGAGAAAACAAGAAGGCTTTTAAGTATGATTTATTCAGTCACTGCTGTAACACAAAGAATTCCAGTCTTTACACCATCATGGAATTATTCATTCTGACTCCTCCTCATTTCCCCTCCCCCAGCATCCTCCTCCTACGGAAGCTTTCCATTGCCAAACATTGTTGCGTATGCCAGCAGCGTAGCGTGGGTTGTCAGCACCCGGGGCAAGGCAAGTAATTTGCGCCTCCTAACCCGGGGCAAGGCAAGTCATTTGCGCCCCCTGACCGGGGGCAAGGCAAGTCATTTGCGCCCCTAACCTGCCGCCGCTGCCAGCTTCTTCTTGCAGCTGCCTGGGCTGGGGTATTTACGGTAAGGTAGCCATGACGGTGGCGGCGGGTCCGTATCAGGTGATCTGAGGCGAGTTGCCACTGGCACTGCTGCCCAAACGACGCCGCTTGCCCGGAGGAGGGCAGAGAGGCGAGGAAAATGCAACATGGCCCAGCCGCTGGTGCACCCTCCGCAGCCCTGACGCATGGGGACCACGGCAAGTGCTGAGAGCCGCTGCCTGCCAGACGCCTTCAGGGCGGACGCGCACACAGCTCGTCGGTTCTGCGAGACATGGTGCTTTGCTACAGCCTGCGCCCGAGGCTCTTCGGCGAGTGCGCCCCCCCAGATGTTGTGGCCGGTGAGGCTGGCCCCCCCTGCACCCCCCACGCTACGCCACTGGCGTACGCTGTTCTGGTACCCTCAGCGACCGCTGCATCCTAGGAGATGGAGGATCTCCCATCTCTGCCTGGTTTTCTCCCTCATAGTTTGGCTGCAATTCAAAGCTGTCTCTCTCCCCCTGTCAGCTCCAGGAGAAGGGGGGGGGGAGAGAGATTCCTCTCATCTGTCTGCTTCTTCATTCTAGTCCCTGACACCAATACTGTCAGGCATCTATAATAACATTCCCCAACACACCCAATGATTTCCAGATCGAAAGCTTGGGTCTTTGTTCACATCATCTTCAGGAACAAATGCCCAACAAATTCTTAAATCCTGATCAGCCTACTCTGGTATTCATAATTGAGGCTATGGCAGAAAGAAATCAGCTAAGATGGAAACTTGAGTCTTTCAGGAGCTAAAAGAGAAAGGTGTGGGTGTGGGTGCAAGTGTAAGCCTGGTTGCTCCAGCAACTCTGGGCAGCTAAGAACATAATTAAAACCCAGCAACACATCATCAATTAAAAGCTTCCTGATACAGGATTGCATTCAGATGTCTTCAGAAATTTGTGTAGTTGTTTATCTATTTGACATCAGATGAGAGGGTGTTCCACAGGGCGGGAGCCACTCCCAACTACGAAGGCAGCTTGCCTGATTCCTTGTAACATCACGTCTTGCAGTGAGGGAACCACCAGAATGCCCTCAGAACTGGATCTTAGTTCACGGGCTGAATGATGAGGGTGGAGACACTCCTCAGGTATACAGTGGCAGGGCCATTTAGGGTTTTAAAGGTTAACACCAACACCAAAACTTTGAATTGTGCTCAGAAATGTACAGGGAGCCAATATAGATCTTCCAGGCTGGGGGTTATATGGTGCCAGCGGCCGCTCCTTATCACCAGTCTAGCTACCAGAATCAACACAGAATTAACCTGTGCATCCATGGACAGATGTGAGTTCAAAATGACCCTAGGGTTGTGCACCTGATCCTGATTATTCAATACCTTCTGAATAATCCTATTATTCAATACGTGGCAGCACGGCTTAGAATCATAGAATCATACTTGCAAAAATGTACAAAACATGCAATAAGTGTTGGAAATGTAAAGGAAAAGAGGGAACGTTCTATCATATGTGGTGGGAATGTAAGAAAGTGAGGAACTTTTGGGAAGCAATATATAATGAATTGAAAAAGATGTTAAAATATACTTTTGTTAAGAAACCAGAAGCTTTTCTTTTAGGAATTGCAGGAAAAGAAATAAGAAGAAAAGACTGTAAATTATTCCAGTATGCAGTAACTGCAGGAAGATTTTTATTGGCCCAGAAATGGAAACAAGAGGAAATACCAACGATTCAAGAATGGAGAATGAAATTGACGGACTATGTGGAACTGGATAAATTGACTGGGAAAATAAGATACGCTCGAAACCAAAAGTTCATTGAAGATTGGGGAAAATTTGTAGATTATCTGAAAAATGTATGTGATGTGCAAACAAAGCTGGTGGGGTTTCAAGAAGCACTGTAAAAGCTTGAGAGGTACAGTGGTGCCCTGCAAGATGAATGCCTCGCAAGACGGAAAACTCGCTAGACGAAAGAGTTTTCCGTTTTGGAGGTGCTTCGCAAAACGAATTTCCTATGGGCTTGCTTCGCAAGACGAAAATGTATTGCGAGTTCCTGCAGTTTTTTCCCCTTCCCCCCTTTTTCTAAGCCGCTAATCCGCTTCTCCGCTTCTCCGATAAGCCGCTAAAAGCCGCTAAACTGCTAATAGCGCTAAGCCGCTAAGCCGTCAATGCGCTTGCTTCGCAAGACGAAAAAACCACTAAACGAAGAGACTCGCGGAACGGATTCCTTTCGTCTTGCGAGGCACCACTGTATTGTCAAAATAAATATAAAAGGGAGGGAAGATAAATGGCAATGCAATTAAAGGAATGTGTATTGAAGAGTAATTACGGGTGATTACCAGAGAAGCTGAAGGAAGTCTAAAAAGAGTAATTTGTTAAAATTTGTTAAGATTTGGAAAATAATTGTATGATTGGAAAATTAATAAAAAATTTATTATAAAAAATAGAATCATAGAATCATAGAGTTGGAAGGGCCATCGAGTCCAACCCCCTGCCAAGCAGGAAACACCATCAGAGCACTCCTGACATATGGTTGTCAAGTCTCTGCTTAAAGGTCTCCAAAGAAGGAGACTCCACCACACTCCTTGGCAGCAAATTCCACTGTCAAACAGCTCTTACTGTCGGGAAGTTCTTCCTAATGTTTAGGTGGAATCTTCTTTCTTGTAGTTTGGATCCATTGCTCCATGACCACTTCTCTGGAGCAGCAGAAAACAACCTTTCTCCCTCCTCTATGTGACATCCTTTTATATATTTGAACATGGCTATCATATCACCCCTTAACCTCCTCTTCTCCAGGCTAAACACGCCCAGCTCCCTTAGCCGTTCCTCATAAGGCATCGTTTCCAGGCCTTTGACCATTTTGGTTGCCCTCCTCTGGACACGTTCCAGTTTGTCAGTGTCCTTCTTGAACTGTGGTGCCTAGAACTGGACACAGTACTCCAGGTGAGGTCTGACCAGAGCAGAATGTTGTTGTTGTTGTTTAGTCGTTTAGTCGTGTCCAACTCTTCGTGACCCCATGGACCAGAGAATACCAGGCACCTCTGTCCTCCACTGCCTCCCGCAGTTTGGTCAAACTCATGCTGGTAACCTCGAAAACACTATTCAACCATCTTGTCCTCTGTCTCCCCCTTCTCCTTGTGCCCTCCATCTTTCCCAACATCAGGGTCTTCTCCAGGGAGTCTTCTCTTCTCATGAGGTGGCCAAAGTACTGGAGCCTCAGCTTCACAATCTGTCCTTCCAGTGAGCACTCAGGGCTGATTTCCTTAAGAATGGAGAGGTTTGACCTTCTTGCAGTCCATGGGACTCTCAATAGTCTCCTCCAGCACCATAATTCAAAAGCATCAATTCTTCGGCGATCAGCCTTCTTTATGGTCCAGCTCTCACTTCCATACATCACTACTGGGAAAACTATAGCTTTAACTATAAGGACCTTTGTTGACAAGGTTCTCTGCTTCTCAAGATGCTGTCTAGGCCTGTCATTGCCCTTCTCCCAAGAAGCAGGCGTCTTTTAATTTCGTGGCTGCTGTCACCATCTGCAGTGATCATGGAGCCAAAGAAAGTAAAATCTCTCACTGCCTCCATTTCTTCCCCTTCTATTTGCCAGGAGGTGATGGGACCAGTGGCCATGATCTTCGTTTTTTTGATGTTGAGCTTCAGACCATATTTTGCGCTCTCCACTTTCACCCTCATTAAAAGGTTATTTAATTCCTCCTCACTTTCTGCCATCAAGGTTGTGTCATCTGCGTATCTGAGGTTGTTGATATTTCTTCCGGAAATCTTAATTCCGGCTAGGGATTCATCCAGCCCAGCCTTTCACATGATGAATTCTGCATATAAGTTAAATAAGCAGGGAGACAAAATACAGCCTTGTCGTACTCCTTTCCCAATTTTGAATCAATCAGTTGTTCCATATCCAGTTCTAACTGTAGCTTCTTGTCCCACATAGAGATTTCTCAGGAGACAGATGAGGTGATCAGGCACTCCCATTTCTTTAAGAACTTGCCATAGTTTGCCGTGGTCGACATAGTCAAAGGCTTTTGCATAGTCAATGAAGCAGAAGTAGATGTCTTTCTGCAACTCTCTAGCTTTCTCCATAATCCAGCGCATGTTTGCAATTTGGTCTCTGGTTCCTCAGCCTCTTCCAAATTCCTGCTTGCACTTCTGGGAGTTCTCAGTCCACATACTGCTTGAGCCTTCCTTGTAGAATTTTAAGCATAACCTTGCTAGCGTGTGAAATGAGTGCAATTGTGCGGTAGTTGGAGCATTCTTTGGCACTGCCCTTCTTTGGGATTGGGATGTAGACTGATCTTCTCCAATCCTCTGGCCACCGCTGAGTTTTCCAAACTTGCTGGCATATTGAGTGTGGCACCTTAACAGCATCATCTTTTAAAATTTTAAATAGTTCAGCTGGAATGCCATCACTTCCACTGGCCTTGTTATTTGCTGTGCTTTCTAAGGCCCATTTGACTTCACTCTCCAGGATGTCTGGCTCAAGGTCAGCAACCACACTACCTAGCGTGTTCGAGCCATCCATATCTTTCTGGTATAATTCCTCTTTGTATTCTTGCCACCTCTTCTTGATGTCTTCTGCTTCTGTTAGGTCCTTTCCACTTTTGTCCTTTATTATGGTAATCTTTGTACGAAATGTTCCTTCCTTTTTTTTTTTTTAATGATATTTTTTTAGATTTTAACAAGAAAAAAGTTACAGAACAATAAACAAAAAAACACGAGAAAAATACAAAAACCAAAATTTAACATAAAAAAAGAAAAAGAAAAAGAAAAAATAAAGATCCCTCTTTTCAGTTTCTTATCGTTCATTTACTTATTTTCCTGACTTCCTCTCACCTCCCTTTTTTGTATTCCATTTAAAAGTTGGTTCAGTAAATTCATACCCTCTTAATTTACCCTTAATTGTTTATCCTCATATGTTATAACTTAAGATTTTCATCTAATATCAATCCATTCTTGCAAATTCTTATTTTACCTTATTACTAGAACCACTTCATTTCATTTCAACATCATTAACATTTGAAAATTTTACAGTTTAATTTACCATTAATTTCTTTAACCTTATCCTACCTTCAAAACATTAAAATTTCGAAATTTAAACCATATTTAAACTTGACTCCTTCAAACCTTTCTGCTAAAGCCAATTAATTCCTTTCCAGCGCATTTTAGTATTTCATTAGTATTACACTAATTCCAAAATTAAAATGATATATAAAAGAGAAATTCTCATTCTGGTTTTATTCAACGTCCCTTCTTCCTGGTTTCGGATAATGTCAGTCCTTACACCATTGTATCCTGTCCATCAATCGGGTGTTCTAATATCTGAGGCTCTCAGATATTAGAAGGGGCTCTCCCTTCTATGCCCCCTCTGCAGGCTTTCTTGTTCCTGTTTATACTTGCACACATCCTTGTCCCTTGTTGGATTCTTGCATATTTTCTTGCATATTTTCTTCCATTTCTCCTTGGGGGGTGAATCTCCGGGGAGTTCCATACAGTAATATTCTCCATTTTCTTTTATCAGGTTGTCCCATTCCCCGGTAATCCACTCCCCAATGTTTAATTTATAATCCAAAAGGTAGTTGTTCCAAAAATAATCATCAACTTGTTTCACAGTCCCACCAGAGCTAAAGGCTTCCTTAACTCCAAAGTCTTGCAAATGTTCTCCAAGTTCAGTCTTCCAATGTTGCAACTTTTGATCATGCGGGATTTTGAGTCTCTGTATCTTTTGAGGTGCAATCACAACCTCTTCCATCTTCTTCTGCCCTTGAACTTGCCTTGTTAAACCAGTTTCCTGAATTGGTTGTTGTAAGATTTCTTTAACTTCGTTTCCTGTTAGTTCATCTTTGCTAGCTGCAGCAGATATAAAATCCAACTTTTGGTTCATCAAGGTCACTTTCTCGTCCAACTGCTGCAGCACAGCATTTATTTTGCCAAGGGCAGCAAGTAAGACTTCCTCCCTATTCATTTCTGTCAAGGTCAAATAGCTGGTCCCACGGTCTGATTTTCACAGCTGTTATATCTTCCCTGTGAATTGCAACAAACACGCTGGCTAGCTCCCTCTAGGGGATACAATTACTACCGTATTTTTCCCTCTATAACACGCAGATTTTTTCTCCTAAAAAGGAAGGGGAAATGTCTGTGCATGTTATAGAGCGAATGTGTGGTCCCTGGAGCCGAAAAATCAGGCAAAAATCAGGCAAAAAATCAAATCGCGGCGCTGCACGGAGAAGCGAAACCTGAAAAGAGGAAGTGGCTGCTTTCCTGCATTCTGCCTCAGGGTCTTACTGCCCACCCTCCTCTGTTTCGTTGCTGTGTTTGCTGAAACGGAACAAAGAGCAGGGAAAGCCCCTCCCCTCCAGGCAAGCTCCGGTGCTGCTGGGGGAGAGGGAGAGAGAGGGGGGAAGGGAGAGAGAGAGGGGGGAGGGGGAGGGAGAGAGAGAGAGAGAGAGAGAGAGAGAGAGAGAGAGAGAGAGAGATGGCTGGCTGGCTTGGGTGGGGAAAAACTTTTGCCTTTCTTTCCTCCAACCGGTTAAATCCCTCTCCTGCATTCTTAGCCAGCTGCTTCTCTGCACACCCCTCTAATGTCCCTTCTTTGTTTTTCCTTCGCTCCCCACTTAAAATGTGGTTACAAAGCATAGATCCACATGGATCCTCAGAATCTTTGCATTGGGTCACCCCAAATTCACCATCAGATCACATAGCATGTCCATGGCTACAGCCTGCACCAAAAAAATCACGCACCCACTGTTGCCTGGGGCTGCAATGGTGCAAAAATGTGGTTACAAAGCATGGATCCACAGGGATTCTCAGGATCTTTGCATTGGGCCACCCCAAATTCACCATCCGATCACATAGCATGTCCATGGCTACAGCCTGCACCAAAAAAATCACGCACCCACTGTTGCCTGGGGCTGCAATGGTGCAAAAACGTGGTTACAAAGCATGGATCCACAGGAATTCTCAGGATTTTTGCATTGGGTCACCCCAAATTCACCATCAGATCACATGTCTGTGGCCACAGCATGAAGCCCAAAAATGATACATCCACTGTTTCATTCAGAATGTTTTTTCCCTTGTTTTCCTCCTCTAAAAACGATGTGCGTGTTATGGTCAGGTGCGTGTTATAGAGCGAAAAATACGGTATTTAACGTCCATCTTTAAAGTGTATCCAACAAAGGGAAATTTACTTTCAATTTTCAAATACTTTGTTTCCTTTCAATATAATGCAAACAAGTAGAAAGCAGCATTAGAATTATTTTATTTCTCTTTTGGTTCTATCTGTCAATAGTTTTTCCGTTTTCAATTAATAGGCATCACCGACAATTTCTGTCCTGACATTCCGTCCCCAGGTTTGGGACGATGGAAGCTTGTATTCTTTCACTCTCTCTGCAGGATTAAAAGGTCAAAATTTCTTCCCCCCTTTTCTCCTGCTGTCAAGAGGGGTTTTGATGGTTATAGATGCAGGAAATTTCAATCTTAAGATCAATTTTCCCAGCTTTTTAGCTTGTAAGATCTTTGCTTCAGTCTATTTACAAAAAGCGGAAGGCGGACTTCCTGTTTACACCTTCCCGCTTCGGTGCCAAATTCAAGTTTGTTCCTTTGGTCAAAGGGGCGATTCCTTTGATCTCCCGAACTTTCAATTGTCCTACTCACGGGTTGTTGTTTAAGAGCCGAATTGTCACAGGAAAGAGGACAGCGCTCTCCGACATCAGCTGTGCAGCTTCGCTCCGCAGAAGTAGCGATTGACTCTCAGCACCACGCCAGCACCCCGTCTCGCTCCAGAGCCCTTTACAAGGTGCCCACAGTCGCAGGCTTCACCCACCTGCGGTTTTTGAGAGGGTCCCCGCTTCACTGCAGCGGTAGGACCCGATTTCTGCGGGGCTTTCTCCCTCTAGGTTAGAGGGAATCCGCCATTGTCGGTGGCGCCGCCTCCGGAAGTCCCGTACGAAATGTTCCTTTCATATCTCAAATTTTCTTCAACAGATCTCTGGTTCTTCCCATTCTGTTGTTTCCCTCTATTTCTTTGCATTGTTCGTTTAAGAAGGCCTTCTGGTCTCTCCTTGTTATTTTGTGGAAATCTGCATTCAATTTCCTGTATCTTTCACTATCTCCCTCGCATTTTGCTTGCCTTCTCTCTCCAGCTATTTGTAAGGCCTCGTTGGACAGCCACTTTGCTTTCTTGCATTTCCTTTTCATTGGGATGGTTTTCATTGCTGCTTCCTGTATAATGTTGCGAGCATCCATCCATAGTTCTTCAGGCACTCTGTCCACCAAATCTAGATCCTTAAACCTGTTCCTCACTTCCCCTGTGTATTCATAAGGGATATGATTTAGATTGTATCTTACCGGCCCAGTGGTTTTTCCTACTTTCTCCAGTTTAAGCTTGAATTTTGCTATAAGAAGCTGATGATCTGAGTCACAGCCAGCTCCAGGTCTTGTTTTTGCTGACTGTATAGAGCTTCTCCATCTTTGGCTGCAGAGAATATAATCAATCTGAATTCAATGCTGCCCATCTGGTGATGTCCATGTGTAGAGTCGTCTCTTGTGTTGTTGGAAAAGCATGTTTATGCTGACCAGCTTGTTCTCTTGACAGAACTCTATTAGCCTTTGCCCTGCTTCATTTTGATCTCCAAGGCCAAACTTGCCAGTTGTTCCGTTTATTTTTGATTCCCTACTTTAGCATTCCAATCCCCTATAATGAGAAGAACATCTTTCTTTGGTGTCATTTCTAGAAGGTGTTGTAAGTCTTCATAGAACTGGTCAATTTCAGTTTCTTCAGCACCAATAGTTGGTGCATAAACTTGGATTACTGTGATGTTAAAAGGTCTGCCTTGGATTCGTATCGAGACCATTCCATCATTTTTGAGATTGCATCCCAGTACAGCTTTTGCCACTCTTTTGTTGACTATGAGAGCCACTCCATTTCTTTTACGGGATTCATGCCCACAGTAGTAGATATGATGGTCATCCGAACTGAATTCGCCCATTCCTGTCCATTTTAGTTCACTGATGCCCAGGATGTCAACATTTATTCTTGCCATCTCATTTTTGACCACATCCAACTTACCCAGGTTCAAGGTTCTTACATTCCAGGTTCCTATGCAATATTTTTCTTTACAGCATTAGACTTTCCTTTTGCTTCCAGGCATATCTGCAACTGAGCGACATTTTGGCTTTGGCCCAGCCGCTTCATCAGCTCTGAATCTACTTGTACTTGTCCTCCGCTCTTCCTCAGTAGCATGTTGGACGCCTTCTGACCTGCGGGGCTCATCTTCCAGCGTTATAACTTTTATATGCCTGTTGTCTTTGTCCATGGAGTTTTCTTGGTAGGGATACTGGAGTAGCTTGCCGGTTCCTGCTCCAGGTGGATCACGTTTGGTCAAAACTCTCCACTATGACCTGTCCATCTTGGGTGCCCTGCACGGCATAGTTCATAGCTTCTCTGAGTTATTCAAGCCCCTTTGCCACGGCATGGCAGTGATCCATGAAGGGGTGGCTTAGAACATAATCAAAACACAGCAACACATCATCAATTAAAAGCTTCCTGATACAGGGTTGCATTCAGATGTCTTCAGAAAGTTGTGTAGTTGTTTATCTATTTGACATCAGATGAGAGGGTGTTCCACAGGGTGGGAGCCACTCCCAACTACGAAGGCAGCCTGCCTAGTTCCCTGTAACATCACTTCTTGCATTGAGGGAACCGCCAGAAGGCCCTCAGAACTGGACCTTAGTTCGTGGGCTGAATGATGAGGGTGGAGACCCTCAGGTATACAGTGGCAGGGCCATTTAGGGCTTTAAAGATCAACACCAACACCAATACTTTGAATTGTGCTCAGAAATGTACAGGGAGCCAATATAGATCTTCCAGGCTGGGTGTTATATGGCGGCCACTCCTTATCACCAATCTAGCTACCAGAATTAACCTGTGCATCCATGGACAGATGTGAGTTCAAAATGACCCCAAGGTTGTGCACCTGATCCTGATTATTCAATACCTTCTGAATAATTCTATTATTCAATACATGGCAGCACGGCTTAGGTTTGCAAAGTTGCGTCTGGCAGCACGGCTTAGGTTTGCAAAGTTGTATCTGAAAAAACCACAAGACTTCTGGAACAATGAGACCAAAGTGGAGATGTCTTGCCTTAATGCACAGCACCACCTTTGACGAAAACCAAACAGCATATCAGCACAAGCAGCTTGGGGTGGTGATTTGGGCTTGTTTTGTAGGCACAGGAGCTGGGAATCTTGTAGTCAATGAGTCAACCACGAAGTCCTCTGTATACCAAAGTATTCTAGAGTCAAATGTGAGGCAGTTTGCCCGACAGCTGTAGCTTGGCCAAAATTGGGTCATGCTGTTAACAGGACAAGGATCCCAAGCATACCCAGAAATCTATCACAGAATGGCTGGAAAAGAACAGAATCAATGACCTAGTCAAAGTCCAGACCTCAGACCAATTGAAATGCTGCACAAGACCTTGAGATAGATGTGCATAAACAGATGCCAGCAAACTTCAATGAACTGAAGTGAATGAATGAACTTTATTACGGTCACAGACCAGGATAAAAAGAAAAAGAAAACAAAAAACAAAAACAACATATAAATAAAATAGCCGTTAGGATATTTTTTTAACTGATAAATGTTGGAGCAGATAAGGACAAAGAAACAAGCATAGGATAAAACATCTGAATAAAATACAAGATTAAACACAGATAATGGATGGATAAAAACTGATAATTAAAACAGATAAGAACTAAAAACAAATAAAAACATGCGGTTAAAACAACTGTAAGAGCGTAAGATCTAAAAGACTTGCAGTTAAAACAACTATAAGAGGCTGCAGAGTAGAAGCCTCTGAAATGGAGGACACTCACAACATTAGAAACTGATTTGCAAATATGGTTAAAACAGAAAATTAAAACAATGTACAACAATAAATTTAGAACCAATGTGCAACAATAAACTATCCGAGGGAGTTGACTCAGAGTCACCCATGGAACCGAGTTTGGGGATTTTCATGCCGGACTATTTTGAGTTGGGCCTACAGATTTGTACACAGAATCTGGCGACCATCCAGGTCTTCTTCTGATCTTTGCCTAACAGCAAAAGGTCAATTTTTTGCTTTTGCGGGAGGTCGGCGAGCCTCACCAGAAGAGGATCAATGAACTTACTACATGCCTCTTCGTAAAAGGGGCATTTAAAGAACAAGTGTTCTGGGCTTCCTATCTCTCCCAATGGACAGGTGCAAAGTCTCTGAGCATAGGGTACTTTTCTAAAGCCTTCATCCAGGACCGGTGAGGGAAGAGCCACGCTTCTGGTGAGTGTAAAGGCCCTTCTTGCATTTCTAGATACGAGAAAGAAGAGATATGCTGCCGGTGCGGCTATATCTCTCTCGATTTCTCCAATTTTATAGTTGGGGCACCTTGCGCAGTCCTGTTGTCTCTCGGTGTCTAATATTCTTTGCCTGACCGTGGCTTTTGCCTGGCCCAAGCCCAGACTTAGAAGGGCTTGAGGGGCAAAACCCAGTTTCTGGAGGGTGTTCAGAACTGCAGTCTGCCAGCCTGACTGGAATTGGTCGCAGAGGATGAGTGGGGCTATCCCTCGGGGGAGCAGATTCAATGTCAGCCATTTGTAGATTGATGTTAAGCAGATGCTAGCCTCCACTCTCATCATCCTTGTTTCCAATCTCACCCATGCGTTTGAGACACATCTGGGGACTTGGAGGAGAGCTCTAAGAAGTCTAGATTGAACTCCCTCAAGTGGGGAGAAAGCAGAGGAAGGCGGACCCAAAAAGGAACCATACAGGAGTTGTGCCAAAGTTTTGGCCTTGTATAATTTTAGAGCTGTGGGGACGAAGGAGCCCCCTTGTGCTCTGAAGAATTTAAGAATACAATTTGTGTTTTTTTCCGCTGAACTCCCGATGGAGTTTATGTGTAGTTTGTTGGTTCCTGAGGCCTGTACCACCATTCCTAGATACTTGTAGTTTGTGACTTGTTCTAATTTATGGCCTTGGAGTTCCCAGCTTCTAAGCTTTGGCTTTTTCCCAAAAGCGAGTATATTGGTCTTTTGATAGTTGATTTTGAGACATTCAGATTCACAGTATGCTGCAAGCTTTCTTAGTGCTCTTTTGAGTCCAGTGGGGGTTCTAGATAGAATTACCACATCATCGGCGTATAGCAGGACCGAAATATGCCAATTTGCAAGCTTTGGCGGGTGGAGTTCTGAGTCATTGAGTGCAGATACTAAGTTATTTAGATAGAAATTAAATAGTAGGGGGACCAATAGGCACCCTTGCCTGACACTTTTGAAGGTTTTAATAGGGTCCGTTAGGTGTCCTAGGCGGCTGCACCTGACTCTAAGAGCCATGTTTGCATGCAGTGCCTGAATTAAGAGCAGGAGCCTTCTATCTATATTGGTACCCTGTAGTCTGTCCCAGAGTCTGGTTCTGGAGACTGTATCAAAGGCTGCTTTTAGGTCAACGAAGGCAGCGTACAGTGAGGCCTGCCCTCCTGATTTGTATTTGTCGATGAGATGTTGTAGGGTTAGGCAGTGATCTGTCATGGACCTTCCGGGTCTGAAGCCTTCTTGTTCTATTGCCAGGATATCTTCATTCTCTAGCCATTCTGTAAATTTATTAAGGAGGTGCTTTGCGTAGAGTTTACTGATCACACTTAATAGGCTAATCGGCCTATTCGCTGGGTCCCCTCTGTTGCCCTTTTTATAGATTGGAACTATTATGTCTGTTCCCCATTCCCTTGGGATGCGGCCAGTGTCATCTATGTAAGTGAAGAGGGTGGCTAAGAAAGGTGCCCACCAATACACCTGTGCTTTTATCATTTCTGGTGTGATGCCGTCTGAGCCTGGGGCTTTGGCCGTTTTCAGTTGGTTTATATATGATTTCAGAACTGAAGTGATGTGAGAGACTGATAAAGTCCTACAGAAAATGATAGCTTCTTATTGTTGCTAAATGTGGTTCTACAAGCTATTTAATAATAAGATGTACTTAGTTTTTCACACATGGCTTTTCCATATTGTCTTTATTTCTGTTAATAAATGGCACGGTGTAATGTGTCATGTGTTGCTGTTCATCTGAGGGTGTGTGTGTGTATAATCACATTTTTAAATGTGGAACTGTTCCCAATGTAGTAAACATTCATATAGATTTGTTTTGGGATGCCTCATAGGAATCCTAGAATAATAGAGTTGGGGTGAACCACAAGGGTCATCTATGCCAACCCGCTTGAAGCCAATCACTCCTTTTCGAGAGCAGATGGGCCTCATGCCTTCCTCCACAGACATCCTATTGGGAGAAAGCCAGCTAATGGGTGCTAGACGAACAGGCCTCTGAGTTCCTGGGCCCTTGACCAGGACCTGCCAGCCACAGCTGCTTTGTTGACCCCTTGGGATAACTCTGTGTACCTACAGAGGTCTGCAGCCCACAGGTTCAAACCAAGTGAAAGCTTATCTCTATAAACATAAAAGAGATGTGAATAAAAGAGACATTACTCTTTCACTTGTAATATTATTTCATGTTTCAGTTAAGCACTCGCCTTCCCATTATAAAAGGGGCATTTTGGGAGTATTGCAGGATAGGGCAAGAAAGCACTCGTATGTCTTTGAAAACCTAGGACCTTATGAACACACAGCAGGTGCTGAGTTACTGAGCTAGGGTCCCTTCCAGATAATTAATAAACAATACAGCACAATTCTGTGTATATCAGCTTAGCTTTAATAACATAATTATTAATGCTTCCTATAACAGACATCTTGTCAGAAACACTGCAACTCTTTTATATGGACTAGTTAGCTTTGTAATGCTTATCAAATCGTTCTGAAAGAGCTCTTAAGATATTTCCTGGTCTTTTTTGGTATTTATCCCGAAGATTTTCAATTGCAGTCTTTGCCTGTTGAAAGAAGAACAAAGGAATACATTGTGTTATAGGAATATATTGCTAAATAGGTGTTCACAGTTATTAATATCTGTGATGATAAAGTTAAGGGATCAGAACCAGAGGCAACCCATTTATTCCAGATATAGACGCACAATATGTAACTTCTGTCTGGGATACATAAATGACTTTGTAAACTGAGATGTGTTGCATGATAGTCCTTGTCTCTCAACCGTCAAAAGTGGCTTCTTCAACATGGAGGGTTGGGCAAGAACAGCCAGGGCCAGGAAACCCCACTAAGAAACTGCTCATCTGTCAGTGAATCCAGCCCACTCTCTTTATGTTTACCAAGAGCACTGTATGAGAATGGCAGAGATACAACCAAACATAAGGGCCTTGGGCTCCTTGGTACGTATTAGTTTTCCTGCATGGTTGTTACCTCCAGCTATGTGAGGAAAACTGCAGAAATGCTATTGAGTTATATTTCACTATATATTCACTATTCGCTTAGAATGGCAATGGGTGACAGGGCACAGTGCTTATTGGGTCCCCCACTGGGGAGGGGGCTTGGAGGAACCCTCTGGGGCAGATTCTGGGGCATATGGTGGGCAGTAGAAGTCCTATTGCATGAGCAGATCTTTGTGCAGCACTACATAAAATGCATAGGATTTTCATGGTCTCAACAATTTACAGAGAGGGAAAGCTGAGTGATGAACATAATGCACAAAAGTCTATATAATGAACCCGATCTCTGGTCGTATAGAATGAGTAAGTCAGTTGTCAGAATTCAATTTATACAACTGAAAGAGAGAAACCAACAGGAAAACAATATTCTGCTTTTTTACTTCCTTGTGTAGAGTTAACTTACTTTTTCAGCCAGCTCTGCAGCTGTTATTTTTGGGTCATATGGGATGGGTTCTCCAATATATGTCCTCAGTTTCACTGGAAATGGCCCATATATGGGAAGGTAGATAAGACGTGTTTTCTCATATAACCATCTTGTCAGTCCTATGTATGAAAGGGAAAAGAGTCTGTAAAAAAGTGATCCCATATCAAATTTGAAATTAGTTGGCATTCTGAGTTTTTAGCAATCCCAGTCAATCCATCCCAGAGATGAGGTTAAATAATTTGAGTGCATATTTTTTAAGAGACAGCACAACTTTTGCAGATAAGTGTACACTGAATAAACTACTAGTAGGTACGAAATAGATTTTCTAAAAAATATCATTGTATATTATTAATCTGTTTATTGCCTGATATCAGATCTCTTGATCAACCAAGGAATATAAGATATTTTGCTCACTTGACTTTCCAATGTTCCTGAATGTTTCACAAGCGTTTTGGGTAAACATAGGGATGATGGGCTGAAAGAATAAAAGAAGAAATGCAAAATCAAAAGAAAGGTGAGAACTGGAGAATTACTTCACCCCACCTGCTCCACTTTTATTTTGGTTAAGGACTAGGAATAATGCTCCCCATCTGGCATTACAATGACAAGCCAGACGCAATTGACTTCAAATTGCACATGCTGTCCCCCAGATTTTCAAGAATTGAAGAGGAAAAAAGCTATTTTTCTTTTTAAATGTAAGTGATTTCAATAGCTTTTTAAAAAAAAAAAAAAAAGCAGGGGTAGGAAATACTTGGAACTCCAGATATCATTTGACCCCTAAACAGGATATTTGCCGTCCTCAACTACTTAGGATGCTAGATCAAGGATGTCAACACATTAAGTCTTATCTAGGATAATCATGAAGGCAATGGACTTCCGGGTTCGCGCCATCAGCTAATGGCGGATTTCCTCTGACTCGGAGGGGATCGGCTCCATGGAAATTGGGTCTGCACTGCTACGGTGAAGCGGGGACCCTACAAGAATCACAGGCGGGTGAAGCCTGCGAACGTGGACTCGGCGGGCACCTTTTGCGCCCCCCCCAACTCGCAAAGAAACCCATTTATGGGCTTCAGAGCAGAGCGGGGTGAGCGGCGCGGTGCTGTGAGTCAATTGCTTCTTCCACGGAGTGAAGCCGCGTAGCCGTTGCTGGAGAGTGCTGACTTTTTCCTGGGACAATTTGACCATAAAAGCAACTACCCGTGAGTAGGGGAAATTGGATTTATTTGAGAAAGAAGAAGAAAAAGAGACTTAATTGGATACCGAAGCGGGGAGGTCTAAACAGGAAGTCCGCCTTCCGCTTTGTAGATAGATCAAAGCAAAGAGACTCTGAAGCTAAAGCATTGGGAGTACACTTGAAAAGGACTATTTTCTAACTCGATAAATTTCTGAATCCCCTTCCTGGGAAGCAGGGAAGGAAGGGGGTTGTGTTTTTGGACTGTACAAACCTGCAAGAGAGAGGGAAAGAACTTAAAATCCACTGCTCAAACTTGGAAACGGTCTGCCAGTGAAAAAGGACTGTTGCTTTTTAAACTGCGTGTTAGCTGTCAAGAGGAGGTTTTTTGACAGCAAGAGAGAAATATTGTGACTAGCTTCTATAGTTTGTCTGCTAAAGGGAGAGAAAGCAACTGGAAGGTAACAAATTTGGAACTGTTTATTTTTCTCGGGTGGAGCTTTAAAAAAAAAAAGTTACCTTCCTTTTGGACTATTGCAACTGTTTCCACCTAGAGGGACCTTTAGAAATTGCTACAAGGGGAATTTTCCACTGGGAACTGTTTATTTGAAACTGATCTTGTCTTTTTTACTGTTTCCACCTAGAGGGACCCTTAGAAATTGCTACAAGGGGAATTTTCCACTGGGAACTGTTTATCTGAGATTGACCTTGGCTCTTCTATTGTTTTAGTGTTATGGCAGATGGGAAAGAGAAAGTAGACTTGTCATTTCCAGACAGAACAATGAGGTCTGGGAAGACCTTGGGTCAGCGAAGGCAATCTACAGCTGGCCTTCCTACTTTATCTGTGACTGCACCAACACAACCTAAGTCTAGTGGAATGTCTTTAGAAGATCCTTTAGCGAATGCATTAACTAGGATTAATGAAACTTTGTTGCAACTCAGTACAAGGGTTGAAGAGACTAATAAGAGGGTCAAGGAGACAAATAAGAAGGTCGATACTGCAACTAAAAAAATTGATTTAAACACAGAAACATTAAATAGTTTGGGACAGAAGGTCAACTGTAATACAGAATCTATTCAGAAATTACTGCAGGAATCCACCTTGACCCAGGAAAAAGCTGCTGCTGTGACCCAGGAAAAAGCTGCTGCTGTGGAATTTAAGGTAACGCAATTGGAAACAGAGAAGGTTCCAGACCTACAGAAACAAATTGAAGACCATAAACTGACATTGTCTATGACTGAATTGAAGGAAAAACAGACGAACCTAAGGATTTGAGCTGTACCTGAATTGGAGAAGGGCACCTTGATAGATTTTTTGACACAAGAATTTGCAGAGTTTTGGAAGTCAGAATTGAAACAAGAAGAATTTAAAATTGTGCGGGCTTTCAGACTAGGAAAAGGAGGAAAGAAGATCAAAATAAGGGATTGTCTGATTACCCTCAGATCTAAAGAAGAAAGAGACAAAATTTTGGGTTTGCATTTCCAGAATCCTTTGATAATTCTGCAATCAAGAGTGGAAATTTTCAAAGACATATCGAAACATCTTTTGGATCTTAGATCCAATTTTGGAGACCTGGTTGCCCTCTGAGAAAGAATAAAATTGTTTTCAGGTGGGAATTTCCCCAAGGCCTATCTTTCAGCTACAAAGGAAGAAAGATAAAAATATGATCAGTAGAGGAAAAAGACAAATTCCTGGGAAATCACGAAGAAGACCTGCTGAAAGGACTTGGAAAAGAGCCAGAAGCTTGGGACAAGAGTTCGCCAAAAAAAGGGAAACCACCGACTGATATAGACAATGTACTGGGTGCTGTTGGAGGAGAAGCAGAGTAATTACATCATGACACTGCAAGTGTTAAGCTGGAATGTGAATGGACTGAACTCCCCGGAAAAGAGGCGGAGAGTTTTTCATATACTAAAAAAGGAACAATTGGACTTGATTTGCCTACAAGAAACACATGTGATAAGGCTGCATCGGAAGGTTTTGAGTAACAAAAGATTAGGACATGAATTTATTTCATCAGATAAAGTTAAGAAAAGAGGAGTAGTACTTTATGCAAAGGAGAGCCTGTCACCGAAAGTTTTATTTAAAGATGATCAAGGAAGATTTGTTGCAATTGAAATTCAATCACAAGGAGAGAAGTTTTTGATAGTAGGTATTTATGCACCGAATGAGGGGAAATCGGAATTTTTCAAGAAGTTGCATGAAACTTTGATGGACTATCTGGACTATAATATGATCTTGATGGGAGACATGAATGGAGTGGTGTCCACAAATATGGATAAAGCCCAGAGACAGGTGGTTACAAAAGATGGCAGATTGCCAAAGACGTTCTTTGATATGGCTGACAATATGGACCTTGTTGGCATTTGGAGAACTAAGAACCCCTTGGGAAGAGAAGGAACTTTCTTCTCTGAAGCCAAAATGACATGGACAAGAATCGACCAAATTTGGGTTACTAGGGGGCTGGCCCCGAAGATTTAAAAAGTGGAAATTTGCCCTAAAACTTGCTCCGACCATAATGCCATGAAAATGGAAATGATATTAACACCAGTTGGTTCCTCTAGATGGAGGATGAATGACTCTTTGTTAAGGAATGAGGAAGTGATTAAAAAGGCCCCAAAAAACCTGAGAGACTATTTTGAGATAAATATGAATACCACTACTGAAAAAAGAGTAATTTCGGACGCAAGCAAAGCAGTTATGAGGGGTTTTTTGATACAACAGAGTGCAATTAAGAAGAGAGCTCAAAATGAAAAAAAGAAAATAAATTTGGAGAAAATAAAGGAGGGAGAAAAGAGACTGAGAGCAAAACCAAAATCACAGGAGATCCTGAAAGAGATAAAGTTATATCAAGTACAATATACGAAATTGATGAATCAGGAAATAGAATGGAAGATTAAACAGATGAGACAAAAGACATTTGAATTGGCTAACAAATGCGAGAAACTGCTGGCTTGGCATATGAAAAAAAGGCGGGAAACTCAACACCATTACAAATTTGGAAGTGGAGGGAAAGAATATACAGAATCCTGTGGAGATTAGGAAGTGCTTTCAGAAGTACTTTAAACAGTTATATACACAGGAGACCCAGAAAGAAATAGATATTGACCGATTTTTGAAAACAAATGGATTACAAAAAATCTCTCAAGAGAATAAGTTAATGCTAAACTATAAAATAACACATCAAGAAGTGGAAGGAGCCATTCAGAATATGAAATTGGGCAAATCTCCAGGGCCGGATGGCTTGACTTCAAGATGTTATAGATCCTTGAAAGAATGGCTAGTACAGCCTTTGAAAGAAGTCTGTAATGAAATATTGGAGGGGGAAAAGGCACCAGAGTCGTGGAAAGAAGCTTATATTACACTTATACTGAAAATAGAATTGGAGAAGACACAGCTTAAGAACTACCGTCCCATATCTTTGCTCAATGTGGATTATAAATTTTTTGCTGAAATTATGGCTAAAAGATTAAAAAAGGTATTGGTAGAAGAAATCCATAAAGACCAAGCAGGCTTTCTTCCAGGGAGACACTTGTCAGACAATACAAGGAATATAATTAATATTTTAGAAAAATTACAAGTGAATATTAATACCAAAGCAGTTTTGATATTTGTGGATGTGGAGAAAGCCTTTGACAACATCTCTTGGAGCTTTATGAAGAAAAACTTACAGGGTATGGGGGTAGGCCAAGGTTTTGAAAATGGTATAGGTGCAATCTATTCAGAACAAAAAGCTAAATTAATTGTGAATAATGTAGTTACAGAAGAATTTAAGATTGAGAAAGGAACACGACAGGGCTGCCCAATCTCCCCATTGCTTTTTATTTCGGTCCTGGGGGTTTTGCTTAATATGATTAGAAAGGACCAACTGGTCAAAGGTATACAAGTCGGAGCTAAACAGTATAAATTGAAAGCTTTTGCCGATGATTTAGTTTTGACACTGCAGGATCCAGAATCCAGTACTAAAAGAGTATTGCAATTAATTCAAGAATTTGGTCAGGTTGCGGGATTTAAGTTGAATAAGTTGAAAACCAAGGTGTTAGAAAAGAACTTAACAGTGATTGAGAAAGAGAGGTTTCAGAAGGAGACAGGATTAACATTGGTTAAGAAAGTGAAATACCTGGGGGTTAATGTGACTGCTAAGAATGTGAATTTATTCATAGATAACTATGAAAAATGTTGGATGGAAGTGAAAAAGGACCTAGAAATATGGTCAAATTTGAAGTTATCTTTGCTAGGCCGAATTGCTGTGATAAAGATGAATGTATTGCCAAAGATGTTGTTTTTGTTTCAAACATTCCAAATTTTGGATAAAATGGAGTGTTTCAAGAAGTGGCAGAGAGATATTTCTAAATTTGTCTGGCAGGGCAAGAAGCCTCAAATAAAATTTAAGATTTTAACTGATGCTAAAGAAAGAGGGGGATTTGCCCTGCCAGACCTTAAACTTTATTATGAATCAGCCGCATTTTGCTGGCTGAAAAATGGCTGCTTCTGGAAAACACAGATATTTTGGATTTGGAAGGTTTCAACAATGTATCTGGGTGGCATGCATACTTGTGGTATGATAAGGTCAAATAACATAAAGCGTTTAAAAACCATATTGTCAGGAAAGCACTGTTTAATGTTTGGATAAGATACAAGGACTTGCTTGAAAATAAAACCCCAAGGTGGCTGTCACCAATGGAAGCTAAGGCTCTGAAAAAACTCTATATGGAGGCAAATTGTTCCAAAATTTCCCAATATTTCAGCCAAGAAGGAGATAGATTAAAACTGCAGAGTTTTGACAAACTAAAAAATAAGGTACGAGATTGGCTTCATTATTATCAAATAAGGGAGGTTTATAATCTGGATAAGAAAATTAGCTTTCAGGTGGAAAAATCAAAATTGGAAACAGAATTGTTAGATCCTAAAACTAAAAATTTGTCAAGAATGTATAACTTGCTGTTGAAATGGAACACACAGGATGAAATGGTTAAATCTGCTATGATCAAATGGGCACAAGACGTTGGACATAATATTATGATGGCTGACTGGGAAAAGTTATGGACCACAGGCATGAAGTTTACGGCATGTAATGCCTTAAGAGAGAATATAATGAAAATGATTTACAGGTGGTACTTGACACCAGTCAAGCTTGCAAAAATTCATCATTTGCCCGAAAATAAATGTTGGAAATGTAAAGAGGTTGAAGGTACATTCTTTCACCTTTGGTGGACATGCCCAAAGATTAAGACCTTCTGGGAGATGATATATAATGAAATGAAAAAGGTATTTAAATATACCTTCCAGAAGAAACCAGAGGCCTTTCTCTTGGGCATGGTCGGCCAATTGGTGCGAAAGGAAGATAGAACTTTTTTTATGTACGCCACAACACCAGTAAGAATACTCATCGCAAAGTATTGGAAAGTACAAGATTTACCCACCCGGGAAGAATGGCAGATGAAGCTGATGGATTATATGGAACTGGCTGAGATGACTGGCAGAATCCGAGACCAAGGAGAAGAGTTGGTGGAAGAAGAGTGGAAGAAATTTAAAGTTTATCTTCAGAAATATTGTAAAATTAAGGAATGTTAGAAAGATGTTGGGGGAAAAAAATTATGTGGTTTTAGTAGAAAGGATATAAAGGATTAAGCAAAAATGAATTGGTGAAAGAGAGAAGGTAAAATTATAATATGTTAAGATAAATTATTAGGATAAAAACAAAGTTGGAAGGATTTGCTGGAATATTTAACTGAATTGGAATACAAAAATGGAAGGTGTGAGGAAGTCAAGGAAATAAGTGAATGTAAATAAGTGACTTAAAGGTTTGACTTGTTTTTTATGTATTTCTTTTTTCTGTTTTTCGAGGATGTGTGTTGTTTTTTCTTTTTCTTTTTTATTGTCTATTTTTCTTTTTCTTTTTGTAACCTTTAAAATCTTAATAAAAATTTATTTAAAAATAAAATAAAAAAAATAATCATGAATGCAAATTGCACAAAGATCACTCACCACTTTTGCCTCCAAAGCTACCCGAGCGAAACCAGTGCTGTTACCCCACATTATGTTGTAGTCATTACTAAAGTGTGATTCTCTACCTCCACCAGGGGCAGTGCCCAGTAAATGGCCTTTCTTCAAAATTTCCACACATTCATCTTTATTGAAATCTTTCAAATTAATGGAATTAAAAAGTATCTTCAGCCCTGAAAAAAGAAGCCCCAAATAGAAAGCTGAGGTGGCCACCTTTTTAGACAAGCGTTCCACAAGTCAAGTCTGTAGTACAACAGAATGACATTCAAGTTTGCATTATGATAAAAATACAGGCCACAGTGCCTTGCGACATGCATAGAGAGACAGATACACACATGGCACAGATGAGCCCATGCTGGCTGAATCCTGCCTACACCAACATAAGTTCATCTTTTCATGCACATGTAAGTGGGTAGAGATTATATGCTGCATTAATTCACCCAATGGACAAATTCACCCCCCAAACAGAGCACTCTGTGCTACTGGGCATTTGGGGGCTCTGTACTTCCTTCCTTCCTTATTTAAATGACCCTTTGGTGGTGTCATAGTTCCTTGCTGTGGCTGCTGTGTGCATGCAGAGGAAGATGATATGTGGGGAGTGGCAGTGGAGGGCCATGAACACTACAGCAAGGGTGCCACATGGGTTTGATTGCAGTGTCACATGGGAGCATAAAAGCATTGTGTGGGAGTGCTTGATTGGCCATGTGTTCAGGTGGGGCCCTGTTTTCTGGTATCCTTGTACCTGAAGAAATCATCAAGTTGGAGACCCAGTTTCCTACACCTTGTCCTATTCTGGCATTAAAGTCAGAAGCAATCATATGCAGTTACAGCACAGAAATCAGATGTCACATTATGCAGTTGACCCTATTTCTTAGATCCCTGAGGAAGAGTGTAGAAAGTAATCTCATAGCTGTTTTGAGGTCAGACAAGGTATTCCTGCAATCTGTGATCATGGGCCAAAAGACAATGGTCGACATACTGTATTGGAAACATAGCCTGATTCAAATAAGATGCCTGAAACATTATTGGAAGAAGAGGTTGAGGCTGTAAATGGCCAAAAGCAAGCCTGCAGTTTCCAACTTTCTTTTTTGTGTGAACACTCCATCTCATTCTGCGCTCATCCATTGTTGTAACTCAGATGGGAATCTGTCAGGGCAACTTGTCACTGGGAAATGAAGTGAGGCATGCTTTGAGAGGATTGCCCCAATAGCATAGGTGGGATACAATGAAATATCAACACTTGGTTACGGGTTTTATTTTGGCTTACGTTAACCATGGTCACATCCATCATCTTGCTGATATTTTATTTGTATGTTGTTTTTCACCTCTTTGCCTGATACATGGTTTTATATTTTATAGCATTGTTTTATGTGACATTTCACATATTTTTTGATAAAAAGCATGATTTGAATTTAATAATTTACCTGGTAGCCGATATATGCCTCTATGAATGACTGAAAAGCACTCTCTCTGTGCCTCTTTAAAAAGTTTAGCGACAAGAAAGGAATAGTCAATAGCAATGACTGAGTGATAATAAACAATAATCCCTGGTCCTTTACAGAGATGTTCCATGCCAATAACTTCATAACCTGGAAATAATACAAAATGCAACAAATAAATATTACTTTGTGAAAAATAAATGAAATATTGCAATCTTTTATTGGAAGAAAACTGTGGTTCAGAAAACTGAAATTTAAGATCAGGTAAAAACCTCTCCTATATGTTTCAGTGTTATGGATGCTAGTTTGTCATCTATACAGATCAAGACTTTCTCTGTTGTGATCCCAGAACAAATGGTATTCTCCTCTGCTGGAATATTCCTTCCTTGCTTACTTTTGGGTGCAGGTGAAAACATTTTTGCCTAGTCTTTGAGTAAGCTAAAACTGTGACCCTCTTTCAATCTCCTTTAAGCATTTATATGTGTTATAATACTCATATCTTCAGACCATTCTCTGAATCACTTCATACAAAGTGAGAAAACAGTTTCCCAGACAGATGCACCCTTGACCAATGTCCTAAGTAGCCACAGGGTTTCATCCTTATGACCCAAATTTGGTTTTAGTAATGTATTTCTGATTTATGCTTCAACATCTAAAGCAACACCACACTCTGGGAAGCGATGAGAACATAAGATGGATCCTCTTGATCAAGCCAAAGCTCTCTGTATTCCATCATCCGGTTTCTTGCAGTGTCCATCCAAATTAGCAGCCATCACCACATCCTACGCTGGCAGATTCCATGGTTTGTGTCCAGAGTTTATGTTTCAGAGTTACCTAGTGGTTTACCATGCTCTGGAAAATGGCACCATCAAAGTCTCACTGCACGATGATATACTCATTACATTCGCTGCGTACTCACTACACGTTTAAACTCAACCCCCTTCTCTTGCCACAATCCGTGAAACTATTTTTAAAGAGCTTTGCTAATTATAGCTCTGTGAGGTTTAAGCAACATTCTCCAGGTTTCTTTTGGAGAGGAGGCATGCTTTCCATGTGATTAAATGTATGGTGTTTATGCAGCCACCAGCTGACCCTTTCTTCTGTAATATATCTTAATTTCATACCTCATAATATGTTTTGTTTTTCTTTTTGATTGCTTATTACCTAAAAAAAATTCCATGCCTTTCTTTTGATCCATATGGAGCCAAGGCCAGCTTGGAGCTGTGGTGACTCTGAAGTGGGTTTAGAGGTCCACTCCTGATGCACTGTAGCAACTATTGTCCCAATGTCTCAAGTCTGAAATTCTGATGCTCAATCCTATGAAATTATAGGAGCTGATAAGACTGAATTATTGGAATGAAAGCTTACTCACCATACCATATCTTTCCAGTTATATCACAAACTTGAGCAATAATTTTTCTTGGTTTCTCCCAAAATTTCCTAACATCACTTTCTTGCTGGTTATTCATCTTCTTGTAAATATGTAACACAAATGAGAGAGCCCAGAGACACAAAACCGTACATATGAATGGTGAATAAATTAAAATCAGAAGCTTAAGTAACCACAAAGGGTGAACCACTGAGGTCCAATATTCTTCCAAATAAGAAAAACTGATCCAGTTTTCCAGAATTTGAGAAAACCAGCTCATGGTTTCCTAATCTGAAGAACCATGTGTATGCCAATGAAAGAAATATATGAAGTGAAAATTTCCTCAGTTGTGATGGTATTTTTTTCAACTGTTTACCTGGAAAACAGAAAATGCAGTACATTAGTTTGAACTGTCATCCCAGAAGCATTCATGATTACATGAAATCTCATGTGATTTAATATTTTCCTAGTTTTCCCCACTGTAACTTGCCAAGTAGACGTATTGTTTTTCCAGCATCCATCATGAGGATGTACAATATTACAAATGTATGACTCCATCATTTATTTGATGTAAAGCAAGCTGGTTTCATTCCACTGCTGAAGTATTAAGGAAATTGAGAAAGGGTTACTTCTCTTTGAGTCAGCATAAATGGTTCCTTGCCCCCTAAAGAGAGACATGGAGACTGTTGGAATGATCCAGTTAAAAAGTGGAGAACTTTGTGAAGATTTAATCTGAAGGAATTTGGACACATTGCAAGACTTTTGACTGAGAGAACTCTGGCAGTTGCAGGTCTTCGTTAACAACTGGACTTTGCTCTTACTGTGTCGACTTTGCCTCATCAAGGACTTTATAAGTCAAAATGCTCTCTGGGCTGTAGAGTGTGTTTTTTCAGTGTCTTTCTGCCCCCAAAGTAAAAACTAACTTTGCTGCACAGTTGTTCCCTATGCTGAGCCTAACCACTCGACTTAAATTGTGTGGTGCAAACACAAAACTGAACAAGATTGAGGGTAGGTAGAAAAGTGAGCTGAAGGGTAGCAGCATTTGGGGATACACCGCAAAATGTCTCTTTCTGGGGATGTGAAATGGAAAACAGCACTGCTGCCAGATAAGAATAGATGCCGATGGCCAAACCCTGTTTTAACTGCCTCTAGAACTTCTTTCCAGTTGGGTTATTGGAGATCATGCCACAATACTCAGCCATCACATTTCTGTCTTCAACTTACTAAGTCATCTTAACATCCGTTAGTTTTACATAGTCGAATTGTATATTTTTGATTCTACTCTATCTTCACTACATTTTTCAACTTAATGGTATGAGAAAATAGACAATATTGATGGGGGGGGGGTTGTGCCTATAGTAGCTGTGTGATAGGATAAAGTAATACCTGAAAAAGCCATCAGTGCTCTAGTTCCTCACCCCCGAGAGCCACGAAAAACTAAATTTCACTGCTGTGGTTTGTCTCAGATCAGTTGTACCTTGGTTTTCAAATAGCTTAGTTCTCAAACGTTCTGGGAAGCCAAACGTCCAGTGGGGCTTCCACGGCTTCTGATTGACTGCAGGAGCTTTCTGCAGCCAATTGGAAGCCTTGCTTTGGTTTTCAAATGTTTTGGAAGTTGAACAGACATGGTACAACTGTAAACCTTACTGCTTACCTTACTTGACAAAGATAAATGAGTGGAACAAGATGGTGCTTGATAGCTGTGACGCAGGATGGAAAAAAGTGAATTCCTCCCTCTTTCATGGGAGTGGGAAGCATCTTTTGGCTGATTCTACAACGATCTGAGACAATAATTTGGGAAATATCCCACAACATACAGTGCACCTGTTTGCAGGTTTTTCTTCTTTATGGGTGGGAGAGAAAGTGAAACGGGTGTCTAGCAACTCCCCTCCCTAGAGGGGAGACTTGTGTGGTCCCTGGAAAAGCTGATCAATTGCCAAATGATTTATATCTGTGGAATATATTCCATTTTAATTGCTACATATATTCGCGAACAGTATGCTTAACAAATCAACAACTTGGGAATTTACTGTATCATAAAACTTCAAATGGCAGGCTTGGACAAGAGCCAGAACTGGAAGATAAGAGTGAGCCAGGGAAAGCTTCCTGGGCAAACAGACAAAGGAAAGACACACACACACACACACACACACAGTATATATACAAATTAAACTACGCCTGACAGATGAAAGGATATATGATTGTTTAACATGACTGAGAATCGATTAGCCAGTGACTGAGGACTTTGAGAGTTTAAGATCAGAATGCGGAAAATATGAGAACAAGAAGAAGAGGGCAGAAATATCATTATGTGAGATGAGTTATTCAGAAGTCCAGAATATGGGAAGTCCATGTGAAATTTAATAATTAATAATTCAGATTGTACCATAATTTGGTTTTTGTTTTGTTTTTTTTTTTGTTTTGTTTTTTAATTGGATTATGATTTGATTTGATATTAATTGTATGTTCTTAATTGAAAATTATTATTATTATTATTAGTATTATTAGTATTATTATTATATTTAATAAGATCCTTTCCACCCACCATTGTTAAGAATGGGGAAGCCCTCATTACTGGAATTTGAGGAATGGTGAATTCCATGGGAGCACTGTTTCACTTGACATTAGCTACCATCCATATCTATCCCACCTTCAAATCAACCTTGACTAAAAGAAATGAACATCCTAGCTGTGTTTTATGTTGACAGTGTGGAAACAGGCTAAGATGTTCATACAACTAGTTTTTACACGCGCGCGCACACACACACACACACAGCATTCTCTCTCTCTCTCTCTCTGATGACTCCTGCACAGGAAGTAACAAATAATACAACTACTAGGACATTTGCAAATGAAGCAGGGTCTAGTATGGTTTCAAACTGAATGTGAGACTTTGATGAGATTCCTGCATTGAAGAGGGTTGACTAGATGATCCTTGGAATCCCTTCCAGCTCTACACTTTATGATTCTATGAACAATTTTTTTTACTTACATTTCTGGTAAGTCTAAATTCCCTTTGCTTCAGTCACCCCTCTGTGGATGCAGCAGAAGTCCTGTCTGGTGCACTTTTTTGTAGGCTAATTTCCACCCCTATGGAGACACATCCCTTTCTGTGCTGCTTTAAAGAGACTGTGATGAGTGTGCCATTTGTATGACGAAACCAAGCATTGTGAAAAAGACATAATCCTAGGGAGTCTGCCGCCAAGAGGTTTTGCCCATTAAAGATTATGAAGTCACACCTACAATAGCACTTAAGAATATATTGGGTCACAGAGCACCAGTTATTGACTAAGGTATAAAGGTAGGTGTTGTAAGAAGTGTGTTACCTCCATTTGCTGGTGGCTTCTCCCACTATAAGATGTGTATGAGATAGGAACATGATGTAATACACAAACCTTAATAACATGTTCTGTTTACAATATTGAATCCTAGTGCTGCTCCAGTAAAAACTTTTTCATTGGCACCATGCTGCATTAATTATGCAGCATGAATTGCTTGCTTTGAAGCCCCAGAAATTCCAGGTTGACATGCTCTGATATCAAAGGGTCTCTGGCATCTGGCACATGTTCAATACTGTCAGGTGGAGGTGAAGGATCCAAGTCCAGCATGCGTTTGTCAGTTAGGTCAGAGCAATAATCGCATACATATACGTTGGTCCATTTTACTCTGTCATGCAGTGCCTGCAATTCAGTCACAGATTCATTAAAAAGTGAAGTTCATCAGGCGGTTTACAATATGATGATGATCATATCTATCTACATCTACATATCTGCTTTCGTAGATTTTCACGGGTACAGGAATGCAGGTTTTGGTGTCCTCGGGTGTCTTCCCGTGTAAAAGTTGGGGTGTCTAGGCGACGTTTCGACGAGGTCTCACTCGTCATCTTCAGGCTGGTGCTTTCGGCTTCTTGTTACTGGAACAGAGCAGGATCTCAGTGTTTGAGTTCCTATAAATACTGTAGAGGGGGTGTGGTGTATAGCCTCCAATGTTCTGGGCAGAGAGGAAGTTCCCAGGCTAGTGTGCCTTTTCTTCTTTTGTTCCTTAATTACTTGAGAGATATCTTGAGTGATTTCTTGAGTGATATCCTGAGTACCACTTAGGTGGGTCATTAGGTGTGGATTAGTTGTTAAAGTCTTTGTGTCTTGACCTCTTGAGCTTTGTGAAGAGTTTTCCTGAGAAGATGGCTGTACTGTACTTAGTTGTGCTCTGGCTTGGCTTCGTGTATAGGGGCGAGCTGTGGTTTTGTGGCTTGTGTCAGCCAGGTCTGTGTAGGGATTGCAGGGGGGTGCAGCATCCGGAGGTGCCACCATGGATTGGCTACTGGATGGTGTCTGTAATTCATCTGTGGAGAGGGTCTGGGTTTGGGTCTGGTGTGGTTGATTGGTGTTGGCGTTCTGTGTGCCTCTGGATCTGGTGTCAGTTTTTGTGGGGAGGGCTAATTTCCAGATGTCTGGCAAGCGGGATGTGTCGTCACGCTTGTTCATGTTGTGAGGGTGTTTCTCTATCTCGATGGCTTCCATGATTATTCTCTTGTGGTGATGTTCCGTGTTAAAGAGCAATTTGGAATCTGCAAAATTAATTTCGTGTCCTGTTTCTTTCATGTGTTGGAAAAGAGAGGAAGTTTTTTCTTCTTTTTTGACGGCATTCTTGTGTTCTGCGATACGTGCATTTATTCGTCTGTTTGTTTGTCCAATGTACGTGGCTGGGCAGACTTTGCAGGGTATTTCATAGATCCCTTGGTTTTCCAACTGGATTTTATCCTTGGGGTTTCTGAGGATATTGGCTATTTTTTGGTTGGTGCAAAAGGCTGTTTTGATATTGTGTTTATGGAGGATTTTGCTAATTTTATCTGTAGTGCCCTTGATATAAGGAAGGAGGGCCATGCCATTGTTTTCTTCTGTGTCTTGGTTTTTGGGGGGTGTTTCCTTTTGGATTAGCTTCGTAATCCTGTTTTGCTGGTATCCATTGGCAATTAACACGTTTGAGAGATTCTGTAACTCAGTTGTCAAGTGGTCTTTGTCAGCCAGGCGTTTGGTTCTGGAGATGAGAGTCTTGGCTACGGAGTTTATTTGTGCAGGGTGGTGGTGTGATTGTGCATGTAAGTAGCGGTTGGTGTGTGTTTTTTTCCGGTAGATAGTGTGTCCTAGGGAGCCATCAGGTTTTTTGTAGATTAGGACGTCAAGGAAGGGAAGTTGGTTGTTGGCTTCTATTTCCATAGTGAATTGTATTTTGGGGTGTAAGTTGTTGAGATGTGTGAGGAAGCTATCCAGTTTTTCCTTCCCGTGTGGCCAAATTACAAAGGTGTCGTCAACATATCTGAGCCAAAGTTTGGGTTTGTGTTCTGACTTGTCTAAAGCATTGGTTTCAAAGTGTTCCATGTACAGGTTTGCGATGACCGGTGAGAGGGGTGATCCCATAGGTGCTCCTTCTATCTGTTTGTATCTTTGTCCATTGTGGATGAAGTACGTGTTGGTTAGGCAGTGGTTGGTCAGGTCCAAGATGTATTCGGGGGGATTGTATTTGTTTTGAATAGCTGTCAAGGCTTCATTAATGGGCACTTGTGTGAAGAGAGATACAACATCGAAGCTCACAAGTAGGTCATTAGGATGTAGGTTTTGCTTCTTGATTGTTTCTATGAACTGGAAGGAGTTTGGTACGTGTGAAGAGATGGATTCTGCATAGGGCTGAAGTTGCTTGGCGAGAAATTTAGCGAGATTTTGTAGAGGTGAGCCTATGGAGCTGACTATTGGTCTGAGTGGTGTTCCTTCTTTGTGTATCTTGGGGAGGCCGTAGAGTTTGGGGCATCAATCAACCACACCAGACCCAAACCCAGACTCTCTCCACAGATGAATTACAGACACCATCCAGTAGCCAATCCATGGTGGCACCTCCGGATGCTGCACCCCCCTGCAATCCCTACACAGACCTGGCTGACACAAGCCACAAAACCACAGCTCGCCCCTATACACGAAGCCAAGCCAGAGCACAACTAAGTACAGTACAGCCATCTTCTCAGGAAAACTCTTCACAAAGCTCAAGAGGTCAAGACACAAAGACTTTAACAACTAATCCACACCTAATGACCCACCTAAGTGGTACTCAGGATATCACTCAAGAAATCACTCAAGATATCTCTCAAGTAATTAAGGAACAAAAGAAGAAAAGGCACACTAGCCTGGGAACTTCCTCTCTGCCCAGAACATTGGAGGCTATACACCACACCCCCTCTACAGTATTTATAGGAACTCAAACACTGAGATCCTGCTCTGTTCCAGTAACAAGAAGCCGAAAGCACCAGCCTGAAGATGACGAGTGAGACCTCGTCGAAACGTCGCCTAGACACCCCAACTTTTACACGGGAAGACACCCGAGGACACCAAAACCTGCATCTACATATCTATATCTATATCTATTGTCAGGCTTTGGGGGATTATATCCCTCGCCCTCCACCGGTGGCAGCAAGAAGCAGAGAAAAACAAGAAGAGTTCTTACTGATGAGTTTATTCAATCATTACAGCGAGAGACAAATGAATGCAGTCAGTCTCTCATTATTGGCATTGCTCCAGCTGAGATCCTCTGCACTTCCTTCCTTTGCTGGGGAAAAAGGGGGCAGAGCTCAGTTCCAGCAACTATGTCATTGGAGGAAGACTGAAATTAGCAGAGCTCCAACCAGGGCTTTTGATGAACCAATAAATCTTAAACAATTAACTGCCGGAGTCATCTCGTATGTGGGGGAGAGACCCAAGACTTACATTCTTGATCCTCCATTTCTACGAATAGTTTATAAATTTCACTGATTTCCCCTTTTATAACTGCATTTTCTTCTTTATCTCCACTTTTTATAGAGCAGTCTCTATGCTCCTACAAGTTCAAAGACCAGAAATACTGCAACACATGGCTCTTGACCAGAAAACCTCTAGGTCCTGGTCTCCATGGCAACCATGGAGCAATCAGGGCTCCCTCATATTCTCAGGAGTGTCAGGCGATGAAGCAGAACAGTGCCTGGAAGGGACTCAACAGCTTGCAAGGCATCATCTCTCTCTGGAAAGCCTGTGGCTTTTATCTGCCTTTTAGAAGACAGGAGTACCTGTCTTCCTGTGGTCCATGAGGTCACAAAGAGTCAAACATGACTAAACAACAAAGTGGTTTTAATGAGTTTTAATCAGCTTTAACTCTTCTTCAAGTGATTCATGAAGTGACTAGTGAAGATAAGATACATGTGTTTTTTATGTTTTCTGGTTCTGTTTTGCTTTTGCAAGCCATGGATATTTGTTCTTAATGAGTCTATGACTGAATTGCAGACAGAGTGTTGCGAGTACAATTCCTCCCTTTATTCCTTAGTCAAGAACTAGACCTAGCTGACCTAGTATTGACCTTACAGGAGCCAGAGCCCAGCACCAAAAGGGTACTGCAATTGATTTATGAGTTTGGTCAGGTGGCGGGATTTAAACTTAACAAGCTAAAAACCAAGGTTTTGGAAAAAAATATGACCTCTTCAGAATCAGAAAGGTTTCAGAAAGAGACAGAATTAAATGTGGTTAAAAAAGTAAAATACCTAGGGGTAAACATAACAGCGAAGAACATGAATTTATTTAAAGATAATTATGAAAAATGTTGGTCTGAAATTAAAAGGGATCTAGATGTTTGGTCAAGACTGAAACTTTCCTTGTCAGGACGCATTGCTGCTATTAAGATGAATGTATTGCCAAAAATGTTGTTTTTGTTTCAAACTTTGCAGATTGTGGATAAAATGGAGTGTTTTGGGAGGTGGCAAAGAGATATCTCAAAATTTGTCTGGCAGGGCAAAAAGCCCAGAATTAAGTTTAAGATATTAACTGATGCTAAAGAAAGAGGGGGCTTTGCCCTGCCAGACTTAAAGCTCTACTATGAATCAGCAGCTTTCTGCTGGTTGAAAGATTGGCTGCTTCTTGAAAACACTGATGTTTTAGACTTGGAAGGATTTAACAATGCTTTTGGTTGGCATGAATATCTGTGGTATGACAAGGTTAAAATACACAAGGCTTTTAAGAATCATGTTGTCAGAAAAGCAGTGTTCAATGTCTGGTCAAAATACAAGGACTTATTGGAAAACAAGACCCCAAGGTGGTTATCACCAATGGAGGCTAAGGCCCCGAAAAGACTCAATATGGAGGCCAAATGGCCGAAATATTGGGAAATAATAGAAAAAGATGGAGACAATTGGAGGTTGCAGAGTATGGAGAAACTAAAGGGGAAAGTGCGAGATTGGCTACATTATGCTCAGATTAAAGAAGCCTTTAAGTCAGATAAAAAATTAGGATTCCAGGTGGAAAAATCAAAGTTAGAAACAGAATTGTTAGAACCCAGCTCTAAGATACTTTCAAGAATGTATAACTTGCTGCTAAAATGGAATATACAGGATGAAACGGTCAAATCAGCTATGATAAACTGGGCACAGGACATAGGGTACAACATTATGTTTGCTGACTGGGAAAAGTTATGGACCACCGGTATGAAGTTCACGGCATGTAATGCCTTGAAAGAAAATATTATGAAAATGATATATAGGTGGTACATGACTCCAGTCAAGCTCGCAAAGATATACCATCTGTCTGACAATAAATGTTGGAAGTGTAAAGAAGCTGAAGGAACATTCTTTCACCTCTGGTGGACTTGCCCTAGAGTGAAGGCTTTCTGGGAAATGATATACAATGAGCTGAAAAAGGTATTTAAGTATACCTTCCCTAAGAAACCAGAGGCCTTTCTTTTAGGCATTGTCGGCCAGAGTGTGCAAAAGAAGGATCGAACTTTTTTTATGTATGCTACAACAGCAGCAAGGATACTCATTGCTAAATGCTGGAAAACTCAAGATTTGCCCACGCTGGAAGAATGGCAGATGCAACTGATGGATTATATGGAACTGGCTGAGGTGACTGGCAGAATCCGAGACCTGGGAGAGGAACTGGTGGAGGAGGACTGGAAGAAATTTAAGGATTATCTACAAAAACATTGTAAACTGTATGAATGTTAAGAAAGATGTAAGATTTGTAATAACCGGGCTCCAACAAATTAGTAATAAGGAATATAAATTTGAATGTAATTGAAAGAAAAGACAAATTTTGGATAAACAATATTTCAAATTAAGATCTCAAAAGTGTGATTTAAATTCTAAAATTTGAGATTTAATATTGGATAATTATATGATATGAATGGAAACAAGTAAATAATTTGCTAGCAAAATTTGTGAGTTCAGAATGCAGGAACAAGAGATGTGAGGAAGTCCAAAGAGGAGAATGAAATGTGGAAATTTGAAAAGACTATGTTATTATGTATGTTTAAAAAACTTTAATAAATATTATAAAAAAGAACTGGTTTTCTGTGACCCAATATGTTATTGTACATTATAAATGTTCTTGTAGGTGTGACGCCATACTTATGTATGATTACAAATGGCCACAACTTCCCAGAAGCAGCCTCCCCAAGCCTTCTCTCTTTTTCACAATGCTTGATTTCTTCATACAGATGGCACACCCACATCAGTCTCTTTAAACCTCCACATAAAGGGATGTGTTTCCATACTGGTAGAAAAGTGCCTATGAAAAAGTAGAGCACCAGACAAGACTTCTGCTTTCAGAGAGAAGTGACCAAAGTCAAGGCAAGTTAGGCTTACCGGGAATGTAAGTAAAAGGTTTAGGTTTTGTTCATAGAATCATAAACTGTAGAGTTGGAAGGGTCCAACAGGTCGTCTAGTCAACCCCCTGCAATCTCAACAAACAATCCTTGCTTAGTTTTGCAAATGTGCTAGTAGTTGTGTTATCCATCAGTTCCTGTTCAGGGATCAGCAGAGAGAGAGAGAGGAATGCTGTCTTGTCTGTGTGCCTGTGTACAAACCAGTTGTATGAAAATCTTAGCCTGTTTCCACATTGTCAACTTAAAACACAGCTAGGATGTTCTCTATTTGCGGAGATGAAATTATGCACTTACAGCTTTTCCGATATTATAACACTGAGAAGCAGAAATTAAATTCCTCCCTATAAAACAGCTATTATTGGAAGCAAAACAGCTGTAGTTTAAAGCCCCCCCCTTTATCAATTTTGTCTCTTTACCCATACTTTTTTGTTGAAAGATGTAGTGAAGATAGAGTAAAATAAAAAAATATGCAATTCAACTATGTAAAGGTCTGTTTTCAGATGACTTAGTAATTTGTAGACAAAAATGCAATGGCTGTGTACTGTGGCATGGTCCCCAATAACCCAACTGGAAAGAAGTTCTAGAGGCAGTAATAACAGGGTTTGGCCATCGGCATCTGTTCTTTTCTGGCAGCAATGCTGCTATTCCACTTCACATCCCCAGAAAGAGGCACTTTGCAGTGAATTCCAAAATGCTGCCACCCATCAGCTCAACTCCAACGCTCGCTCCCGAGCTGCCCACAGCAGAAGAGCCCGTGGTGCTCCGAGGGGCCCTGCTCCCATTGGCTGTTGGCTCTTGCCCCAACTGCATGGCAGCTAACCGTTTTGGTGCCATGCACGGCGCACCGTGTAACGTTGTGGGAGCTGCACGACGCATCCTGTTGCATGTGCCAAGCTGTGGGTTCCTTTGTTTGCTTTTCCGCTGTTGATGCACCCTCCCAGCACCACCCAACGTGACGTGCCAGCGCAGATCAACGGGGAATGCAAGCGGCAGCAGAGGAAATATCTCCGGACACGATCTGCCACGCGCCAACAGCGCCAATGGCAGCAGCAAATCCCGACGAATAGGAGCTTGCGGATCCCAGGCGAAACAGTTAGCCACGATGCAGTGGGGGGGGGGGAGGCAGCAGGCAGACAGCGTGGCGACTCATTATCTTTTATCACCCAGTTTGTACTATTGACTATTTCTTCCTTGTCGCTAGTCTTTTCAAGGAGACAGGGAGAGAGTGCTTTACAATAATTGATCCTGCCATATATTGGTTTCCAGGTAAGTTATTAAATTTAAATCATGCATTTTTACATAAAATATGTGAAATATGATATAAAATAAAACTATAAGATATAAAACAATGCTATAAAATATAAAACATTGTATCAGAATCAGGTGAAAAACAACACATGAAATATCAGCAAGAGTCCTCCTGCGCCCAAAATTAAGCAAGGAACGAAGATTCCAGCAGAGGAGAAATATCATTTATTATGTGAGCACAACAGAGAAAGTCCTGGTCCATGTGGATGACAACCTAGTATCCAGAATGCTGCAACATATATAGGAGAGGTTTTTAAGTGATCTTAAATTTCAGTTTTCTGAACCACAGTGTTTTCTTTCAATAAAAGATTGCAATATTCCATTTATTTTTCAACAAAATAACATTTATTTATTGCATTTTATATTATTTCCAGGTTATGAAGTTTTTGGCATGGAACATCTCCCTAAAGGACCAGTGCTTATTATCTTTTATCACCCAGTTTGTACTATTGACTATTTCTTCCTCGTCGCTAGATTTTTCAAGGAGCCAGGGAGAGAGTGCTTTACAATAATTGATCATTCCATATATCGGTTTCCAGGTAAGTTATTAAATTTAACTCATTCTTTTTTACATAAAATATGTGAAATATGATATAAAATAAAGCTATAAGATATAAAACAATGCTATATAATATAAAAGTGTATCAGGCAAGCAGGTGAAAAACAACACACGAAATAAGTTGGAAACTGCAGGCTTGCTTTTGGCCATTTACAACATCAACCTCTTCTCCCAATAATGTTTCAGGCATCGTATTTGAATCAGGCTATGTTTCCAATACAGCATGTCAACCTGGGTCTTTTGGCCCTTGATCACAGATTGCAGGAAAACCTTACCTGACCACAAAACAGCTATGAGAGTGCTTCTTCTTCTTCTTCTTTTACTCTAGTAATTGCAAGACAATTCCTGTGCTTCCATGCAGAAATTTCATTCTTTCTTGTACAACTTGTCTACATTCTTCCTCAGGGATCTAAGAACTGAAGGAATCTGGATAATGTGTCATCTGATTTCTATGCTGTAACTGCAGGCTCTCCTATAATAATTGCTGCTGACTTTAATACTAGAATAGGACAAGGTTTAGGAAAATGCGTCTCTAAGTTGATGATTTCCTCAAGTACAAAGAGTTTTGCAAAATTCAGTCATTAGTAAAGATGGATATTCGTTACTGAAAAGAACAATGCAAATTATGGGAGTCTGCTTGGGAGCATCTGCACTAGCAAACCACCTGTGCAAAATCCTCTATATTCAAACACCACTGGGTTGCAGCTGGGATGGGGTGGGAGCTACAGCTAAGGAAAAGGGCAGAAGCCCAAGTGAAGCCCCAAAGACATGTCTGTGGCTTTCATAGCTAGTCCAACCTATTACCAAATCTGCACACAGATCCCAGAAAACATGGCCCCACCCAAACACATGGCCAATCAAGCACTCCCACAAACAGCTTTTATGCCCCCATGTGACACTGCAATCAAACACATGTGGCACCCTTATTGTAGTGTTCATGGCCCTCCACTGCCACACCCCCCACATCATCTTCCTCTGATGACACCACAGAAAGGTCATGGAAGGAAGGAAGGAAGGAAGGAAGGAAGGAAGGAAGGAAGGACCGAACCCAAAGTGTGCTCTTTGGGGGTTCCACTGGTTCATTAATGCAGCATATATTCTCTACCCATATATCTGTGGATGAATCTCTGCTGTTTTCCACCAGCAAAGCCTCCTCTGTGCCATGTGTGTATCTATCTCTCCATGTGTATATACTATATCCAAAAGCTCTGCAGCCTAAAGGGATTGAAGTTTTGGGTGGTGCAGCAAGCACTATGGACTGTATTTTTATCATAATGCAAACTTGAATGTACTACAAACTTGACTTGAGGAACACATGTCTAAAAAGGTGGCTACCTCAGCACTCAACCCCACTCAATGTGCTTCCCCAATAAAGCCTACTGTTAGAACATCTGAACAAAAGAGAAATTAGCATAAAGTCCCCCTCCATGAAATCCTAGTTGAAATGCATTGGCAGAGAGCTATGCTTGTGATCCATAATAGTGCAATATCTTTGGACACTTGTATTGTATCCACACTCTTCTTCTATTTGGGTCTTATTTTGTCAGGGTGGAAGACGGCTTTAGATGCGGCCGGGTTGAAAGATTTCAATAAAGCTGAATGTGTGGAAATTTTGAAGAAAGGCCATTCACTGGGCATTTCCCCTGGCGGAGGTAGAGAAGGAAACTTCAGTACTGACTACAACATAATGTGGGGTAACCGCACAGGTTTCGCTCGGATAGCTTTGGAGGCAAAAGTGGCGAGTGATCTTTTTGCAATTTGCATGGCCTTCAGGATTATCCTAGATAAGACATAATGTGTTGATATCCTTGATCTAGCATCCTAAGTAGTTGAGGACAGCAAATATCCTGTCTGGGGGTCAAATGATATCTGGAGTTCCAAGTATTTCCCACCACTGCTTTTTTTTATTTTTAAGCTATTATAATCAATTACATTTAAAAAGAAAAATAGCTTTTCCCCTCTTCAATTCTTGAAAATCTGGGGGACAGCATGTGCAATTTGAAGTCAATTACGTCTGGCTTGTCATTGTAATGCCAGATGGGGAGCATTATTCCTAGTCCTTAACCAAAATAAAGGTGGAGCGGGTGGGGTGAAGTAATTCTCCAGTTCTCAGCTACCTTTTGATTTTGATTTTTGATTTTATTCTTTTAGCCCATCATCTCTTTATTTACACAAAACATTTGTGAAGCATACAGGAACATTGGAAAGTCAAGTGAGTACCTTGGTTGATCAAGAAATCTGCTTTCAGGCAATAAACAGTTTATAATAATATACATTTTTTTTTAGAAACAGAATATCTTTTTACTACTTTCTAGTAGAGTTTATTCAGTGTACACTGATCTGCAAAAGCTGTGCTGCCTGTCTCAGGACTGAGTGAACATGTCCTTGATTAGTTTTTTATTAGATTTAAAAGATAGCTATAATCTATAAAAGTGGTAGGAATCCCAGCATGGAGATGAACTGAGCAGGAAAAATACCATATTCTGCAGTCTATTTTACAACTTATGACCTTGATTTTTAAAGAGCAGAGAAGAGCTGACAGAATATGCTGCTTTTTCTTTTCCAAAGGACTCATACTATTTAACGCTTCCTCTCTGGGATGGATTGACTGGAATTGCTAAAAACTCAGAATGCCAACTAATTTCAAATTTGATATGGGATCGCTTTCTTACAGACTCTTTTCCCTTTCATACATAGGACTGACAAGATGGTTTTATGAGAAAACACGGCTTCTCTACCTTCCCGGATAGGGGCCATTTCCAGTGAAACTGAGGACATATATTGGAGAACCCATCCCATATGATCCAAATATAACAGCTGCAGAGCTGGCTCAAAAAGTAAGCTAACTCTACACCTGGAAGTAAAAAAGCATAATATTGTTTTCCTGTTGGTTTCTCTCTTTCAGTTGTATAAATTGTATTCTGCCTACTGACTTGCTCCTTCTGTATGACGGGAGATAGGGTTCATTATATAGACTTTTGTGCATTATGTTCATCACTCAGCTTTCCCTCTCTGGAACTTGTTGAGACCACGAAAAACCTATGCATTTTATGTAGTGCTGCACAAAGATCTGCTCATGCAATAGGACTTCTTCTCCCCACCATATGCCCCAGAATCTGCCCCAGAGGTTTCCTCCAAGCCCCCTCCCTGGTGGGGGACCCAGTAAGCACTGTACGCTCTTAAGCCTCAATAAAACTATTACTGAAGAACTTCTGATGTTTGTGTGACTTATTGCAACTCTGCACGTGAATGCGACTCCATCCTACTCTGCTATTTTTACCCATGCCCTGCTGTGCTGTTTTCAGGCAGGGAACCAGGAGGTGACTGATTTCTGTCACTAGCCCTGCCAGCCATTGCCATTCTAAGAGAACAAGAGAGGTGTTCATAGTGAGTTCAGGCACCTCTCTCTTTTTTTGATAAATAGCACTGAGCATAGTGAAATATAACTCAATAGCATTTCTGCAGTTTTCCTCACATAACTGGAGGTAACAACCATGCAGGAAAACTAATTCGTACCAAGCAGCCCAAGGCACTTATGTTTGGTTGTATCTCTACCATTCTCATACAGTGCTCTTGGTAAAAAAACCATAAAGATAGTGGGCTGGATTCACGGAGAGATGAACAGTTTCCTAGTGGGGTTTCCTGGCCCTGGCTGCTCTTGCCCAACCCTCCATGCTGAAAAAGTCACTCTTGAGGATTGAGGGACAAGGGCTGTCATATTGCGCATCTGTAACTGGAAAAAAATGGGATTCTTTATTTTGCTGGTTCTGATTCCTTTAGCTTTTTCCTCACAGATATGAATAACTCTGAATATCCATTTTGCAATATATTGATATAACACAATATTACTTTGTTCTTCTTTCAACAGACAAAGACTGCAATTGAAAATCTTCAGGATAAACACCAAAAAAGGCCAGGAAATATATTAAGAGCTCTTTCAGAATGATTTGATAAGCATTACAAAGCTGACTAGTCCATATAAAGCAGTTGTAATGTTTATGATCATGCATTTGTAATAGAAAACTTTCATTATTATGTAATTAAAGCTAAGTTAAGATACACAGAATTGTGCTGGATTGTATATTAATTACTGTGAAGGGTCATTAGCTCATTAGCTCAGCCCCTGGTGTACATGCTGAAGGGCCTAAGTGCCTTCTTGTCCTATCCTGCAAAACTCCCAGAATCCCCCATTTGGAGACTTACACTGGTAGCAACAGAACCAAAGAGTGTAACGGGAAGGCGAGTTTTTAATTGAACCTCGAAATAATGCTATATCTGAAAGAGTAATGTCTACAAATCTTCTGTATCAAAACAGTTATACTTCTTTTATGTTTATAAAAGGCTGTTCCAAGATCTGAGCCCTGTAACACAAATCTTTCTGCAGAAGCTCTTGTGTATGCTCATTGAGTCTCAGGACATGGACAACATAATGATGATACTAAAACACTCACTTCCTGAACACGAACATTGAATACATGGAGTAGACTTTGCTATCAAAAACAATCTTGTGAAGCTCTTGTCAAAAGTCCCTACCGGCATGATACCACATAGAGAAATGCTCCCTGATACCAAGATGAGGGATTCCTTTGGAATGCAGATAGAGTTAATTGATAAGAATAATGATCTGTTGTGAGCTTGACGGAAGTGTACAATAGATGAGCTTTCCTGCTTTGGCTCATCTTCCTTTTTCTTTGTCTTTTTCTTCTTTTTCTTTTTTCTTTTCTTTTATCTTTCCCATAATTGCTTATGTCATGTACTTCGATTTTTTTTGTAGTTTCTTTTAGTTTTTTCCCATTACTATTAAGGAATTTTCCTTTGTAATTTTGGTTGTCTATATTTATATGTACCTGTTTACATGTACCTGTTTAAAGCAAAATAAAAGTTTTTTTTAAAAAGTCCCTACCGGCATTAATGAACGACTTTCAACTCACCAAAAACCAACAGGCTACTATTCTAAGTGCTTATGCACCAACGCAGGATGTCGATGAAGACATTAAAGATAAATTTTACTCTCTGATAGGATATCATCCTATCAGAGACCACTAAGGAGCATAATATTATCCTCCTGGGTGATTTTAATGCAAGAGTTGGGCAAGATTTCGATCTATGGCCTGGGACTATTGGGAAAGAAGGAATTGGCAACAGCAACCAGAACAGAATCTTTCTTTTGACTATATGTGCAGTGCACAACCTTGTTATTACCAACACACACTTTCGACAAATATATATATGACGCAACAATGATGCCAACCTGAAAGAGATTGTTCCGGTTTGTGAATGTTCTTTTGGAACCCAAACGTTTGACAGGGCTTCCATGGCTTCTGATTGGCAGCAGTAGCTTTTTGCAGCCAATCAGAAGCCACGATTTGGTTTTCAAACATTTTGGGAAGTTGAACGGACATCCGGAACAGATTCCATTCAACTTCCAAGGTCCGACTGTAAATTTAAATCATGGAGGCACCCTCAGTCGAACCACTGGCACCTCTTAGACAATGCAATTGTCCAAGCTGAAGATTGCCATGATGTACTCCTTACCAGAGCTATGATGAGTGCCGACGACTGCTGGACAGATCACTGATTAAGACGGTCCGCAATGGCTATCAAGATTATACCTCAACGCAGGCTTCCAGGAAGGAAACCAAGGCGCAAATAAACACTGAAACCCTTCAAGATCCCATTAAGTGGGATTGCTTCCAAGCTACTCTTAAGGACCATCTACTTTCGGAGTTCCCTGATAATGTTGAGGAACACTGGACCAAAATAAAAACATCCATTGTTGCAGCCCATGAGCACCTGGTGGATAAAAAAATGCTCAAGAGATCCAGCACTTAGCCAACACTCATGATGCACAGAGTTTCTTTAAATTCACAAAGACCATCTATGGGCCAATAAATCATGGCATATGCCCCCTATGCTCAACAGACAGTACCACACTTCTAAAAGATAAAAAAGCTATTGCACTGTGATGGAAAGAACATTACCAACATCTCCTTAACCACAACTCTCTGTAGCTGCTGAAGTCCTCTCACAAATTCCGCAAAAACAAATTAGAGATGAGCTTGCAGTATCTCCAAATTGGGGAAAGTTGTGTACAGCTATTAACCAAATGAAAAACAACAAAGCCACTTGTTATATGCCTGCGTGGTTGCTTGAGAGCAAACAGGCAAGACTCTCACCGGTCTTTTCCAGGCTTTATTATCTGTACAAAAACATTTACAGTGCAGAGCGTCTCAAGTCCATGTCTTCTCAGTCGCTAGCAGAATCTGGGAGTGGGTGGTCCTTAAACTTTCCCCAGCATAACAGTCTTTGACCCCCATCCTTCTCCTCCCATCTCTGCACGTAAACTGACTGAGCAGAGAGAGCGCTGGCAAAGGGGGACTTGCCTCCCCCCTGCTTTGCTCAGGCTCAGTGTTGCAGCTCTCTCTAACATCTTCCGATCCCTGGATCCCTTCCCAACTGGAGGCGGGGCTTCCCTCCTTGCTGGAGGAAGAGCTGCTTTGCACGATCTTCAGAGGCTCCCTGTAACCCAACTGCCCTTCCACCTCTCGCCTCTGAGCTGATGGCAGTTCCCTGACACTAGTGGACCTGATGGGATACCTGCCTGTATATGGCCTTTATTGACTTGACTAAGGCCTTCAACACTGTAAATCGTAATGCCCCGTGGACTGTCCTTCTGAAAATTAGTTGCCCAGATAACATCATTCGGTTCCTCCATGATAATATGACAGCAACAATCGCAGATAACAATGGCTCTCAACGTGAACCATTCACAGTGTGATCAGGTGTTAAACAGGGTTGTGTTATCTCCCAACTCTATTCATTATTTTCATTGCCATGATCCAACACTTTGTCGAGGGAAACTCCCCACCAGAGTAGAAATTATATATCTAACAAATGGAAAGCTCTTTAATCTGAGTAGGCTGAAGCAAAGTGTAAGGTTGCCATAACTTCCATCAAAGAGCTTCAGTATGCTGATGACAACGTAGTGTGTGCACACTCGAAGGAGGACCTCCAAACCATCCTAGATATCTTCGCAGAAGCTTACGAAATGCTTGGCCTATCATGCAACATCCAAAAAATCAAATTGATGCATCAACAAACACAAAACAACCCCTATAGAGCGCCACAAGTCCAACTCAATGGTGTAACATTAGAAAGTGTTGCTCACTTCTCCTACCTGGGCAGTTATCTTTCCACAAGGGCTGACATCCAGCGTCGCCTGAGCTCTGCAAGTGCAGCTTTCTCCCGTGCAGAGTGTTTGAGGACCTTTGCAGGGAAACCAAAATGCTTGTTTACAAAGCTATTGTACTACCAGCCTTACTGTATGCTTGTGAAACATGAACCACTTATGAACACCATCTCCAGCTCCTCAAAAGATTCCATCAATGTCTCTTTACATTTCCAGCATTTATTATTGGGCAGATGGTAAATCTTCGCAAGCTTGACTGGGGTCATGTACCACCTATAAATCATTTTCATAATATTTTCTCTTAAGGCATTACATGCCGTAAATTTAATGCCGGTGGTCCATAACTGTTCCCAGTCAGCAAACATGATGTCATGACCAATGTCCTGTGCCCATTTAATCATGGCTGATTTAACTGTCTCATCTATTGTATTCCACTTCAGCAACAAATTATACATTCTTGATAAATTCTTAGTATTGGGTTCTAACAATTCTGTTTCTAGTTTCGATTTCTCCACCTGGAAACCAATTTTCCTGTCTTATTTAAAAGTCTCCATTATTTGATAATAATGGAGCCAGTCTCGTACCTTGGACTTTATTTTCTCAAAACTCTGTAGTTTAAATTTGCCACTTTCTTGCTCTAAAATTTCAAAATATTTTGGCCATTTAGATTCCATATTAAATTTCTTCACCTCCTTAGCCTCCATTGGTGATAGCCACCTAGGGGTTTTATTTTCCAACAAGTCCTTATATCGCATCCAAACATTGTATAATGCTTTCCTAACAATATGGTTTTTAAAACCTTTGTGAACTTTAACCTTGTCGTACCATATATATGCATGCCAACCAAATCTATTGTCGAATCCTTCCAAATCCAGAATGTCTGTATTCTCAAGAAGTAGCCAATCTTTCAACCAGCAGAAAGCTGCCGATTCATAATACAGTCTTAAGTCTGGCAGGGCAAACCCCCCTCTGTCTTTTGTATCAGTTAATATCTTAAATTTTATTCTGGGCTTTTTGCCCTGCCAGACAAATTTAGATATATCTTTCTGCCACTTCTTGAAACAGTCTAGTTTATCCACAATTTGTAATGTCTGAAACAAAAATAACATTCTGGGCAATACATTCATTTTGATCACAGCAATTCGACCTAACAAGGAAAGCTTCAAGTTCGACCATATTTCTAGATCTTTCTTTACCTCTGTCCAACATTTGTCATAGTTATCTTTGAATAAGTTCACATTTTTAGATGTCATATTAATCCCCAAGTATTTCACTTTCTTTGCCACCATTAACCCAGTTTCACTTTGAAACCTCTCTCTTTCAACATTTGTTAGATTTTTTTCCAAGACTTTAGTTTTTTGTTTATTCAGCTTAAATCCTGCTACCTGACCAAAAACTTGGATTAGTTCTAAAACTCTTTTTGTACTAGTGTCTGGCTCTTGTAAAGTCAATACTAAATCATCTGCAAATGCCTTCAGTTTATATTGTTTGGCTCCGACCTGAATTCCTTTTACCAGCTGGTCCCCCCTAATCATATTCAACAGAACCTCCAGGACTGATATAAAAAGTAATGGGGATATTGGGCACCCCTGCCATGTCCCTTTTTCTATAGGAAGTTCATCAGTAACCACATTATTTACAATTAACTTTGCCTTTTGTTCAGAATATATTGCACCTATACCATTTTCAAACCTTTGGCGTACCCCCATCCCATGGAGATTCTTCTTCATAAAATTCCAAGAAATATTGTCAAAAGCTTTCTCCGCGTCCACAAATATTAAAACTGCCTTTGTATTGATATTTACTGTCAGCAATTCCTTAATGTCAAATATATTCCTTACATTATCTGATAAGTGTCTTCCTGGGAGAAAGCCTGCCTGGTCCTTATGAATCTCCTCCACCAACACCCTCTTCAGTCTTTTTGCTAAAATGTCAGCAAATATTTTGTAATCCACATTAAGTAATGATATAGGGCGGTAGTTCTTGATCTGATTTTTTTCAATTTCAGTCTTTGGTATAAGTGTAATAAAAGCTTCTTTCCACGATTCAGGTGCCTTTTTCCCCTCTAATATTTCATTACAAACCTCCTTCAACGGTTGTATTAACCATTCCTTCAAGGCTTTATAATATCTGGACGTTAGTCCATCTGGTCCTGGAGATTTACCTAATTGCATATTTTGAATGGCACCCTCTACTTCTTGATCTGTTATTTTCTCATTCAAAACCAACATACTTTGTTGCGAAATTTTTTGTAATCCATATTTCTTAAGAAAATCTTCTATATCTCCTTCGTTTTCCAGCCCTTGTGCATATAGTCTTTTGAAATAACTCTGAAAGCAGTTGCTAATCTCATTTGGTTTAAAAATGTTCTTTCCTTCCACCTCCAAACTTGTAACTGTATTCAATTTTTGTCTCTTCTTCAGTTGCCATGCTAGAAGTTTCCCACATTTGTCTGCTGATTCAAATGTCCTTTGTCTCATTTGCTTGATTTTCCATTCTATCTCTTGATTCATCAATTCCATATACTGCATCTGATAAAACTTAATTTCTCTCAAGATCTCATGAGACTTTGGTTTAGACCTCAATTTCTTTTCTCCTTCTTTTATTTTTTCCAAAATCTTATCTTTCTTCTCATTTTGTTTCTTCCTCTTTAAAGAATTCTGTTGTATTAGGAAACCTCACATCACAGCCTTACTTGCGTCCCAAATCACTCTTTTATCGACGTCTGGCCTCAGATTTATCTCAAAATAGTCCTTCAAAGTTTTTTGGGCCTTTTTGTAAATCTCATCATCTCTAAATAGGGTGTCATTCATTCTCCATCTAAAGGAACCAGCTGTTGTTAGTTTCATTTCCATCTTTACGGCGTTATGGTCGGAGCATGTCTTTGGGCAGATTTCCACTTTTTAATCTTTGGAGCCATTCCACTAGTAATCCATATTTGGTCTATTCTTGTCCATGTCATTTGTGCCTCAGAGAAAAACGTTCCCTCTCTCTCAAGAGTAATAATAATAATAATAATAATTTATTATTTATACCCCGCCCATCTGGCTGAGTTTCCCCAGCCACTCTGGGCGGCTCCCAATCAGTATTAAAAACAATACAGCATTACATATTAAAAACATCCCTGAACAGGGCTGCCTTAAGATGTCTTCTGAACGTCAGGTAATTCTTTATCTCTTTGACATCTGATGGGAGGGCGTTCCACAGGGCGGGCACCACTACCGAGAAGGCCCTCTGTCTGGTTCCCTGTAGCCTCACTTCTCACAATGAGGGAACCGCCAGAAGGCCCTCGGCGCTGGATCTCAGTGTCCGGGCTGAACGATGGGGGTGGAGACGCTCCTTCAGGTATACAGGACCGAGGCCGTTTAGGGCTTTAAAGGTCAGCACCAACACTTTGAATCGTGCTCGGAAACGTACTGGGAGCCAATGCAGATCTCTCAGAACCGGTGTTATGTGGTCCCGGCGGCCACTCCCAGTCACCAGTCTAGCTGCCGCATTCTGGATTAATTGCAGTTTCCGGGTCACCTTCAAAGGTAGCCCCACGTAGAGCGCATTGCAGTAGTCCAAGCGTGAGATAACTAGAGCATGCACCACTCTGGCGAGACAGTTCGCGGGGAGGTAGGGTCTTAGCCTGCGTACCAGGTGGAGCTGGTAGACAGCTGCCCTGGACACAGAGTTAATCTGCGCCTCCATGGACAGCTGTGAGTCCAAAATGACTCCCAGGCTGCGCACCTGGTCCTTCAGGGGCACAGTTACCCCATTCAGGACCAGGGAATCCTCCACACCTGCCCGCCTCCTGTCCCCCAAAAACAGTACTTCTGTCTTGTCAGGATTCAACCTCAATCTGTTAGCCGCCATCCAACCTCCAACCGCCTCCAGGCACTCACACAGGACCTTCACCGCCTTCACTGGTTCTGATTTAAAGGAGAGGTAGAGCTGGGTGTCATCTGCATACTGATGAACACCCAGTCCAAACCCCCTGATGATCTCTCCCAGCGGCTTCATATAGATATTAAAAAGCATGGGGGAGAGGACAGAACCCTGAGGCACCCCACAAGTGAGAGCCCAGGGGTCTGAACACTCACCCCCCACCACCACCTTCTGGACACGGCCCAGGAGGAAGGAGCGGAACCACTGTATAACAGTGCCCCCAGCTCCCAGCCCCTCTAGACGGTCCAGAAGGATGTTATGGTCGATGGTGTCAAAGGCCGCTGAGAGATCCAGCAGAACTAGGAAACAGCTCTCACCTTTGTCCCTAGCCCGCCGGAGATCATCAACCAGCGCGACCAAGGCAGTTTCAGTCCCATGGTGAGGCTTGAATCCCGATTGGAAGGGATCCAAATGGTCCGTTTCCTCCAGGCGTGCTTGGAGTTGTTCAGCAACCACCCGCTCAATCACCTTGCCCAAGAATGGCAGATTTGAGACTGGGCGATAGTTGGCCAAATTGGCCGGGTCTAAAGATGTTTTTTTAAGAAGTGGTTTAATGACCGCCTCTTTCAGCGGGTCTGGGAAGGCTCCCTCACAGAGGGAAGCATTCACCACCCCACAGAGCCCATCGCCCAGCCCTTCCCGGCTCGCTTTTATCAGCCAGGATGGGCAAGGATCAAAGAGACAGGTGGTCGGTTTCACTCGTCCAAGCAGCCTGTCCACATCCTCGGAGGTAACAGATTGGAATTGATCCCATGTAACAGGACCAGACAGAACTCTAGCACTCTCCCGCCCTGGCCCTGCTCCCACGGTGGAGTCTACCTCCTTCTGAATCTGAGCGATTTTATCTGCAAAAAACTTTGCAAAAGCATTGCAGGAGATCTTGGGGTCCCTACCAGGCCCCGGTGGTACAGGTGGTTCTGATAGATTGCGAACCACCTGAAAAAGTCTCCTGCTGCTGTTTTCTGCAGATGCAATGGAGGCGGTGAAGAAGGCCCTCTTCGCCGTCGCCATTGCCACTTGGTAGGCTCGACGTTGAGCTCTAACCCGTGTCCGGTCTGATTCAGAATGAGTTTTCCGCCACCGGCGCTCTAGCCGTCTCAACGATTGTTTCATCACCCTCAGCTCCGGGGAAAACCACGGGGCTGTCCGGGCTCCATGCAATTGGAGAGGGCGCTTCGGAGCCAGACAGTCAATAGCCCTGGTTAACTCCGCATTCCAGCGGGCCACCAGGGAATCAGCTGAAAGGCCATCAACTTGGGATAAAGCATCCCCTACCACTCTCTGGAAGCCAATTGGATCCATTAAGTGGCGGAGGCGGACCATCCGAATCGGTCCCACATCCCTGCGGAGGGGAAGGGTTGCGGAGGGTTTCTTGTTCTCCAAATATCAATCAAGTCCATATTTTCAGTCATTTCGAAAAAAGTCTTAGGTAATCTCCCATCCTTAGAGACCACCTGTCTTTGTGCTTTGTCCATATTGGTAGAAACCACGCCGTTCATATCTCCTAACAAAATTACATTGTAATCCAGATAGTCCATCAGTGTCTCATGCAATTTCTTAAAGAATTCTGCCTTCCCTTCATTTGGTGCATAAATACCAACTGTCAGAAATTTTTCTCCTTGGATTTGTATCTCAATTGCCAAAAATCTTTCTTGTTCATCTTTAAAAATCAATTTTGGGGCCAATTTCTCCTTTGCATAGATCACCACTCCTCTTTTCTTGACTTTATCCGATGAAATAAATTCCTGTCCTAATCTTTTATTTATAAGCAATTTTCTATGTGCCCTTGTCACATGGGTCTCTTGTAAACAAATCAAGTCCAATTGTTCTCTTTTCAAAATATGAAAGACCTCACGCCTTTTTCTGGGAAGGTTCAGTCCGTTACATTTCCAGCTTATAAATCGCAGAGACATTGTTATTTAGTTAGTTACCTCCAGCTGCTCCCTGCAGCTGTTCTTCTTCCGTTGGTGATTTAAGTCCAAATGTCAGGTTTCCAAGATCTGTTTCAGAGGCCAATTCTATGACTCCTTTCTGAAGGTCCTCCTTGTTTCTATCCAGGAATTGTTCTTTATCTTGTACTGTTCTTATTTTAACTTTCTTACCTTTGTAATTAAAGGACAGACCTTGTGGAAATTCCCACCTGAAAGGTATATTGTTCTTTTTCAGCAAGTAAAGCAGGTTCTTGTAATGAGTTCTTGCCTCCAGAATGTATTTTGGGATGTCCTTATAAATTTGCACAAAAGCGTCTTCAATCTTAAGAGTTCTCTGGCAATGTAGATTTAGTATTTTATCTCTTTCCTCTTTAGATCTCAAAGTTATCAGACAATCCCTTGGAGTCTTTCTGTTTTGCCTTCTACCTAATCTGAAGGCGGCTGTTATCTTAAATTACCTTCTTTCACCTTTGGTGGACCTGCCCAAAGATTAAAGCCTTTTGGGAAATGATCTATAATGAAATTAAGAAGGTACTTAAATGTACTTTCCATAAGAAACCAGAGGCATTTCTTTTGGGCATGGTCGGCCAATTGGTGTCAAGGAAGGACAAGACTTTTTTTATGTACGCTACTACAGCAGCAAGGATTCTTCTAGCAAAGTATTGGAAGACACAAGAGTTACCTACACTGGAAGAATGGCAGACGAAAGTGATTGACTTTATGGGTTTGGCAGAAATGACTGGCAGAATCCGTGACCAAGAGAAAGAGACGGTGGAGGAAGACTGGAAGAAATTTAAAGCTTATCTTAAGAACTGTTTTAAAATTGATGAGTGCTAAAATGTCAAGGGAAAGGAAGATGCAGAATTACAGCTGAAACTGTTTGATGAATTAAGATGAAATTGAGAAAGAAAATAAGTTACAATTTAATTTGAGTAAAGGGTTGCTGAAAAACTGTTAAATAAGGATGCAGAAAGGGTGAGGTATGGGGAAGTCCGAGAAAGAAGGCTCATGAAAATGAGGATATGAAATTATACTTGTTTGTATGTTTTTGTTTGTTGATGTTTGTTTGTTATTCTGTTTTAAAATTGGAAAATCAATAAAAAAATTATTTTTTAAAAAAATCAAAAGATTCCATCAATGGTGTCTTCTGCCTCAGCCAGATGTTGGGCATTTAGTGTCACCACTCCCATACTGTGGAACACCTTTTCAGCAGAGATTTGGCAGGGGTCCTTGCTTTTCTCTTTCAGGAGTCTCTTGGAGACTTTTATGACAATAGCCTAATGCAGTTTAAAAATGTTTTTAAACGGCCACTGTGAGAACAGCATGCTGGACTAGATGGGTCACTGGCTGGATACAGCAAGTTCTTCTTATGCTCTTAAGAGGCCTTTGCTCCTTGGCTTCATAATATAAGATGTTTTTTCATGAATACTGAAGACTAGACAATGCTTCCTGAAGCATTGGCCTGATCCAGGAAGCTCTTCTTACACTCTTTAGAGGCTTCAAAAGGAAAGAAACTTTCAATCTCCATCTGCTTCTTAGTTTAATAATAGAAGATGCTTTTTCATGACTATTGAAGATTGCTTCCTGAAATGAGCAGAGAAAACTTTTGATGGCTAGTAGTTTCAACCTAATAACTAGTGACTTCCAGGTCGACTGTGGATAATGGTGGATGACAGAGACCGCTCGTCCTGAACAGCCCGCTTGTGGTGAGGAGATGGGTAGGGAGCACGGGTAAAGCACCTTCTCAAAAAAAGTCTGAAGGAAAAGTTTGGGTTCTGAAGGGTCTAGCCTTGTCAAAGGATGCTCTCTGGGAGCTCCCAAAGCTTTGCAGGGAGCCATGGGAGCTCCAAGATTGAGCACAGACACACAGCACCATCAAGACCCACAGCAAACTTCCTCAAATAATAACTGAAAAAAAAGCAGAACAAGGGAAAACAGGAAATAAGAAATCAAAATAACAGATAAGGGGGGAAGCTAAGTGTGAGAAAGCAGAGTAAGAGAACAAGGACGGAAACATAATAGAACAGTGTGGCTGGAAAAATGATAACTGGTTTTTCTACTTTGCTTTTCATTTTTTAATGAACATTTTCCCAAAAGAAAGGACAGAGCACCATCTAGTGGCATTCTGATATAATTACAAGTATTGAAAAGTAAGTTTTTTCTTTTCTTTCTTCTACTTATTTTTCTTTTCCCCTCTCTCTCTTCATATTGAAATTGAGAATTAAAGTTTAAAATATTAGTATAATTATTTAAAATGATTTAGTTATTTCAAATAATAACTGAAAAAAGTATTTATTATTTTGAACCTTTAAAAGGAGGAGGGGAAGTGGAGGAAGGAAGAAGGGAGAGAGGGGGGGAAGGAGGGGGGAAGAGATTTTTTCCCTTTCCCTTTTTTCCCTTTGCTGATAAAATTGTGGACAATACAAGTTTCGCCCCTCCCATAGCAGGAAGGATGCCAAACTCCCACCTTTCCCCTCTTACCCTTCTGTTGCTCTCTGATTTTATCCAGTTGCTTAGAACGGGGACTGAGAGGCTGAGCTCAACTCTCCCCACTCTCCCCACTCTCACTCAACACAAACACAGACCTCTGCTTATCTGCTGATTGCCTAGCAATGCCCTGGATGCCTTCCAACTCTTCCTCTTATTGAGAGCTAATAGAGTCTTCCCCGGGAAGGGGGATCGAACTGCCCTTTCTCAATTCTGTCAGCCAACACTCACCTGCAGAGTCTGTCCCTTGTTCACTTAGTTTGATTTCTGAGTCTAACTCTTCCCCTGCACTCTGGGGGGCCACGTTCCTGACACAAGAGAGGATGAAGGAAGATACTGAAGCGGTGAAATTCACGAAGAGGCTCTAGATAGGATGGCCATTTTGGAATTAAATCAAAAAGATCTGATCAAAATGGTCTGAGAGGTATTTCAGAAGATGTGATGGTGGAATTAAGTGAAAAAATAATAAAAAAACTTGCTAACCTGATTGTATTGGAAGAAGAAATGGTTAGCGTGGCAGTGGACAAAAATTTTCATGTGAAATCTAGATAGGCTAAAGCAAAAAACCCAAAAAAACTGCTGAGTGACTGTTTGGTTTTTTTTAGCAAAGAGAATTCAGAACAGAGTAATACAGATTCACTGCCAGAAAAATCTCCAGATCGTCAAGCAGAAAATAATAATCTTGAAATAAATCCTGATGAGGTTGTTAAAGAAAAGAGTAAATTTCAAATATTTGGCAGATACACTGAAATATAACAAAATCCCTTATTGTTGGGTACAGCCTGATGCACAATCTTTTACACATAAAGGAAGAAAACAAAGGTGTTGGGATCCCACTGAAGCAGACTAATTCTGGAGAAAATATGGAAAAGAATTAGCAAGGGAAAGGGCATTTGATTTGGAAGCAAGACAGGAAGAAGAACCAACAGAGGCTGAGACAAGAGACAAATAAACAAAGAACAAGATGACTGTAAATGGACTTAATAATAAAACTGAAAGAAACAAGATTGAACATGTGGTTAAAAAGTTAAATTTGGATGTTGTCAGGGGCTCAGGAGCAGAGGCACAGGGAAGATGGGAGATGGAGAGCGAGGGCGAGGAATCAGAGGGCAGTGTAGGAGGAGATAGTGGTCCGAGGGATTCCATAAGCCTCTCCAGCGAATCGGAAGATTCACAGAAGGGAGCGCCAGTGGCCAGGGGTAGGGGGGTCCCAAGGGGAACGCCCCAGGAGCAAGGAGGAGCAGGGACTCCCAGAGTAGTAGTTGGAGATCAGGACCAGCTTCCCCACCAGAGCAGAGTGGGGGGGAAGGGTCCCAGGCATCGGGACCAGTACTTCCCCCACCAGGGAGAGAAGACGAGGCAGAGCTGACCACGCCTTCCTCGGAGAGTCGTACAACGGAGGGGAGGTCAGATCCGGCCAGTGTCACGGAAGAGGGAAGCAGTGATAGAAGCAGTGTAACGGTTAGGAGAAAGGTCACTGGGTTGGCGCGAGAAGCAAGTTCAAATGTACAGGAGCGCGGGACAGCAGAGAGTGAGGATTGGGAACCGGGTCCTAAAGCACGCCGGAGGCAAGGGGAGGAGCTAAGCGACTCAGCGTCGGAAGAGTCCAGGAAGGGCAATGCCCCAGAGGGCAGGAGGACCCAGAGGAGGAGAGAGCAGCGCAGAAGGTGGAGCAGGGCTAGGATCTTAAACTGGTGCGGAAGGGGAAGTGATTCAGATAGGACTTCGCCGATCTAGAGTCTAGATGTAGGGTTGCACGCTCTGGCTTCAAAATGGAAACTATACTTCAATAAAGACTTTTGTACATAATATCAGCCTGGCGTGGGTTCTCTGTGAGCTGGGACCTAGAGGCAGCCCTGACAGATGTGATTTGCTTTCAAGAAACACACATTGTGAAGAAACATAGAAGAATTTTGATTAATAAAAGATTGGGAAAGGACTTTGTAGCCTTTGATGCAACAAAGAAGAGAGGCATCGTAATGTATATAAAACCTGAACTGGATCCAAAGAAGAACAAGGAAGAATATTAATAACTCAAATAACATCACAAGGAGAAAAAAATATTGCCAATACAGTAGGTGTGTATGCACCAAATGAGAAAAAACTGGCCTTGAAGAAATTCTATTGGAAAATATGAATTGAAATATAATATTGATGGGAGATGTGAATAGTGTAGCTTCCCTGGAATGGGATACGACTATAAGAAAAAGCAATACCCAATGCCTTTTTTTCAGATAACAGGCAATTTAACCCTCATTGATATTTGATACATGAAGATATACTATGAGGCATCTTGCCTGTGCTTGATAAAAGAATGGATAATTTTGAAAAACACCAATTTGCTGGATCTAGAAGGGTATAATAATAGATATGGGTGGCACTCCTACCTATGGTATAACAAGGCGAAAATACACAATGGTTTTACAAATCATATATTTAGGAGGGCCTTGTATGATGTATGGGACAAGAATAAAAATTTATTAGAGAGAACTACACCTTGGTGGCTAATAATAATAATAATAATAAATTTTATTTATATCCCGCCCTCCCCAGCCGAAGCCGGGCTCAGGGCGGCTAACAACACTAAAACAGTACAGCATTATAAAACAGTATAAAAATGGATTAAAATGAATTAAAATCAAAATTGATGGCAACCATAAACTAAAGTTTTGTAAAGATTGCCAGAGGAGGGAGTCAGGCTGCGCCCTGACCAAAGGCCAGGTGGAACAGCTCTGTCTTGCAGGCCCTGCGGAAAGATGTCAAGTCCTGCAGGGCCCTTGTCTCTTGTGAGAGAGCGTTCCACCAGGTTGGAGCCGCAGCCGAAAAAGCCCTGGCTCTAGTTGAGGCCAGCCTAACCTCTCTGTGGCTTGGGACCTTCAAGATGTTTTTATTTGAAGATCGTAAGTTCCTCTGTGGGGCATACCAGGAGAGGCGGTCCCGTAGGTACGAGGGCCCTAGGCCGTATAGGGCTTTGAAGGTTAAAACCAGCACCTTAAACCTGATCCTGTACTCCACCGGGAGCCAGTGCAGCTGGTATAGCACCGGATGAATGTGATCTCTAAGCGAAGACCCCGTAAGGAGTCTCGCTGCAGCATTTTGCACCCGCTGGAGTTTCTGGGTCAGTCTCAAGGGCAGCCCCACGTAGAGCGAGTTACAATAATCCAGTCTGGAGGTGACCGTCGCGTGGATCACAGTGGCTAGGTCAGGGCGTGAGAGGTAAGGAGCCAACTGCTTAGCTTGGCGGAGATGAAAGAATGCCGCCTTTGTTATAGCTGCAATCTGCGCCTCCATGGAGAGGGAGGTATCGAAGATTACACCCAAACTCTTAACGGACGGTGCTGGCACTAATTGCACCCCCGCAAGAGATGGGAGTTGCCCCCTCAGCCCCCTGTCGTCCCGTCCCAGCCAGAGGACCTCTGTCTTCGAAGGATTTAACTTCAGCCGGCTCCCACGTAACCATCCAGCCACAGCCTCCAAGCATCTGATCAGTGTGTCTGGGGCAGAGTCCGGGTGGCCGTCCATCAACAGATAGAGTTGGGTGTCATCAGCATACTGATGGCAGCCCAGCCCAAAACTCCGGACAAGCTGGGCGAGGGGGCGCATAAAGATGTTAAAAAGCATTGGGGAGAGTATTGCACCCTGGGGCACACCACACACCAAGGAGTGGCGGGATGACAATTCCCCCCCAAGCGCCACCCTCTGTCCCCGACCGGAGAGAAACGAGCGCAGCCATTGAAGGACTGTGCCCTGGATCCCCACGTCGGCAAGGCGGTGGTCCAGGAGTTCGTGATCGACCATGTCGAAGGCTGCTGACAGGTCTAGAAGAATCAGCAGCCCCGACCCGCCTCGATCCAGCTGCCTGCGGAGATCATCTGTTAGGGCGACCAGAGCCGTCTCAGTCCCATGACCAGCGCGGAAGCCGGACTGGAATGGATCCAGAGCCGATGTTTCATCCAGAAACCTACCAAGCTGTTCAGCAACCGCTCTCTCAATCACCTTACCCAGGAATGGAAGATTCGAAACCGGGCGGTAATTGGATAGATCTAAGGGATCTAATGATGTTTTCTTTAAGAGCGGGCGCACCACTGCCTCCTTCAGTTCCCCTGGGAATGTCCCGGTGCCAAGGGACAGATTGATGATATCCCCCAGGGGGGCCCGCACCTCGTCTGGACACGCTCTAATCAGCCAGGACGGGCACGGGTCGAGAGGACATGTGGTGGGCTTTCCAGCTCGGAGGAGTCTGTCCACATCGGCTGGGGATATCCGGTCAAAGTGGTCCAATACTGAACCCGAGGGCAGTCGAGGGGCCTCCAGTTCCTTTATTGTATCCAAATTGGCAGGGAGGTCATGGCGGAGCAACAAGACCTTCTCCGCAAAAAAGCTCGCAAATGCCTCACAGCTGTGTGTCAAATTGTTATTTAAATTTGGCTGTCCTTCGAGGGACGTTAAAGACCGAATTATACTAAATAATTGCGCCGGGCGAGAGCTAGCGGATGCAATGGAGGCCGAGAAGTAAGACTTCTTAGCGGCCTTCACTGCCATCTCATAGGTTTTCATAAAAACCCTATAAGATGTTCTTGAGGCTCCGTCACGGGCACCCCGCCATACTCGCTCTAGCCGTCTGAGGTCCCGCTTCATTTTCCGGAGCTCCTCGGTAAACCAGGGAGCCCGGTTTCTGCGGGGTCGCAGAGGGCGCTTAGGTGCGATCTCATTGATGGCTGCCAGGAGCTGGGTATTCCAGGCCTCAACAAGCTCAGTCAATGAGTCGCCAGGGGGAGAAAGGTCCCGCAAGGCTTGACGGAATCTATCAGGGTCCATCAGCCTTTGCGGGCGAGCCCAAATTGGCTCGCCACCCAAGCAGGGTGGGGGTGGAACGTCAATCCTGGCTTTCAGGGCATAGTGATCAGACCATGGCACCTTCATCGAAGGAAACATGATCACATCTATACCGATGCCAAAGATCAGATCCAGCGTGTGGCCTGCTTGATGTGTGGGGCCCGAAACAAACTGGGAGAGCCCTAGTGTCGCCATGGAAGACACCAGGTCCAGAGCCTGCGAGGAGGGAGTGGCATCAGCATGGATGTTGAAGTCCCCCAATACCAATAGGTTAGGGAACTCCAAGGCCCAGCCGGCCACCGCCTCCAGCAGGCCTGACAGGGTGGCTGCTGGTGCGCTGGGTGGCCGGTACACCAGCCAGACAGCCAAGCTCACCTCAGAGCCCCACACTAGGCCAACACATTCAATGCCGGGGATCGATGGCGATGGTAGAGCCCTGAAAGGACAATCTTCCCGGATTAATAACGCCACCCCTCCCCCCCGGCCCACAGTCCGCGACTGGTGGAGGACGGAGAAACCCGGGGGCGCCATCTCTCGTAAGGTAACAGTATCCCCTTCGCGCACCCAGGTCTCAGTCACACATGCCAGGTCAACCCCCTGCGAGGTGAAGAAATCTCGCAGGGTGGCGGTTTTGTTGCCTATAGACCTGGCATTGCACAACACCAGTGACGGAGGTGAGTAATCCTTGCTCACCCTACCCTCGTCTCTCGGGATGGGGCGCAGATTGGAAGGGGTACGAGCATATCCGTATCTCGATCCCCTTCGCCTATGACATCTGCCCCCACCGCCATACCTCCCTTGCCCCTCCACAGTAGGAATCCCAAGCCTCAGGCTCACCTCCATTTACAGAATATAAAAGCAAACAAACAAAAACAATTATACGAAAATAAAGCCAATCCCCACCCCACTCCACAACCACCCCACCCCAACCCAAAATAGACCAAAACAAAATAAAAATACATGGATAAAAATCACCGCTTATGGTGGTACAACAAAGCAAAACAAAACAAAAAACCCACACAGTTTAAAACATATAAAAACACTTCAAACAACTGCTGCCGCAGCACCAATGTCCCCAAAGGTGCGGCAGTGATGAGCGTAGGCCCCGCCCCAAGGCCTGATGGAGAGTGGGCCTGCAGGGGGAAGCCCTCCCCACACGCACGGCGAAGCGGCAGCAGTGGTGTTCCAAGGCCTCCTTGAAGCCTTATATGCTGAGGTGGAGTCTGGGGCCCGCCCCCAGGCCCAAGGTGGAGAATGGGCTTGCAGGGGGAGCGGTCCTCCCCAAGACTCACCGGCAAAGCGGCAGCAGCAGTGTCCCGGGCCTCCTTGGAGTCTTTTATGCTGAGGTGGAGTCTGGGGCCCGTCCCCAAGCCCAAGATGGAGAATGGGCTAGCAGGGGGAAGCCCTCCCCACACGCACGGCAAAGCGGCAGCAGTGGTGTTCCAAGGCCTCCTTGAAGCCTTATATGCTGAGATGGAGTCTGGGGCCCGCCCCCAGGCCCAAGGTGGAGAATGGGCTTGCAGGGGGAGCGGTCCTCCCCAAGACTCACCGGCAAAGCGGCAGCAGCAGTGTCCCGGGCCTCCTTGGAGTCTTTTATGCTGAGGTGGAGTCTGGGGCCCGTCCCCAAGCCCAAGATGGAGAATGGGCTAGCAGGGGGAAGCCCTCCCCACACGCACGGCAAAGCGGCAGAATGAAGTGTTAACAACAACAGAATTAAACATGGAGGGAAAGAGAGTAACTTATGAAGATATTTTAGTGAAAACAGAGAACGGGTGGAAATTAAAACCATATGAGGATATAAAATGTGGTTTCACGGGATGGCTACAATATCACCAGGTGAATGGTTTACTAAAAGAGGATAAAAAAAGGGATTCAGTGAGAAAAATTCAAAATATCAAACGAAATTTTGGAGGGCAGAACAAAACTTTTGTCTAAAATGTATGACTATTTATTGGAATGGGATACTAAGCATGAATTAATTAAAGAAGTCATGATAAAATGGGCAGTCGGCTTTGGTTACAATATTGAGTACGATAATTGGGTAAGATTATGGAATGAAGGTATGAGGTTTACAGCATGCTCTACTTAAAAGAAAACCTAGGGGAAATGATGTACTGGTGGTACATTACCCCGGTTAAATTGGCAAAAATGTACAGATTGAGTAATAAAGCCTGCTGGAAGTGCAAATAAAAGATGGGGAATTCTACCATATGTGATGGACGTGTGAAAAGATGAAAAAGTTTTGGGATCTGATATATAATGAGCTGAAAAAACTTCTTAAATATACATTTCCAAAGAAACCAGAGGCTTTCTTACTAGGGATAATAGGAGAGGAGGTGAAAAAAGAAGATTGTAAATTATTCCAGTATGCGACGGCTGCAGCTAGGATACTCGTGGCCCAAAAGTGGAAATCCCAGGAGATCCCAACGGTAATGGAGTGGCAGATCAAATTCTTTGAATATACAGAATTGGCTAAAATGATTTATAAAATTCGAGACCAAAAAGGGACAAAGTTTGAAGCAGACTGGAGTACATTTGTTGCATATATAAGATTTAGTTGTTGAAGTTTAAAAACGGTAGCAGGGTTAACATAAATCCTGTGATGTGAATAGAGGGTAAATAAGAATCTGCAAGAGAAGATGCAAAATAGGAAAACTGAAGGAGGGAAGTCTGGGCGCGAAACTGTGCAGGATAAATAAGAAAATACAAAATGTTGATTGTAAAATATTAAGTTTTATTTATATTTGTGAAAAAAAACTGAATAAATAGCATTTGGGGAGAAAAGGAAAATATGAATTGAAATATAATATTGATGGGAGATATGAATAGCGTAGCTTCCCTGGAATGGGATACAACTATAAGAAAAAGCGATACCCAATGCCTTTTTTCAGATAACAGACAATTTAACCCTCATTGATATTTGGAGAGCAAAACACACACTGACTAGGCAATTCACATTTTTTTTTTAGCGTGAATAACTGCGAGCAGAACAGACTCTGTATGGACTTCTAGAGATTTTTCTATTAAGGTAAAGAAGGTAGAAATTCTACATCGGACATTATCAGATCACAACTCTATTATTGTGGAATTAAGAACACGGCAAGGTTTCCCAGTGAGATGGAGATTAAATGATAATTTATTTAACGATCAAGAAATATTAGAAAAGCGGGGGGAGATGCTAATGGATTATTTTGAAATTAATTTAAATGAGAAGACAGATTTAAAAGTAGTATGAGAAGCGAGTAAGGCAGTTATACGGGGGGCTTATTCCGCAAAGCACATACCCAAAAAGATGAGAGAGTTGAAAAAGCAATAAATCTTATAAGAAATATAAAGAAAAGAAAAAGAACTAATAAATTCCCCAAGAAAAGAGTTAGTGAAACAGGATATTAAAAGATTATAAACACAGTTCTCAATGATAATAAATCAAGAAATAGAGTGGAAAATAAAATATTTAAAACAGAAACAATATGATTAAGGTACCGTCATCATAAAATGAACCAACTGCAAGGCCAGGTTCCCACTTGAGCACTGTGTTCCAGGTGTTGGTTGGTAACTTGAGGCTGCATTTCTGTAATGTCTTCTGTGTGGAACTGCCCTTGGGCCTGATGAAGAAATACCAGCAGGTGTAGAATAGGTGGCTAGATTTCTGATGGAGGCATCTGACCGAGATTATGTGACACCATGGGGCAATTTGGCCAAGCAACCCTTGCTGACTGAAGTATTGTTTCCCCTCACACAAAAATTTCCTTGCACCTTTAAAGAAACAAGAAGACAACATCATTGGAAGAAGGTATTAACGTTTATTTCTCAAAAAACATGAAAGTGATAAGAAAGTAGCCAAGACACAGAAGCCCACCAACCCTTGCAAAGGCCAACTAGGTAAAGGTTCTTTTAGGCACATTGCTGTAGGGGGAAAAAGGGCACCTGTTTTTTAAGGGACCGGGGTGCACGAAATCAGTGCTAGCTGGTGCCTGTTGGGATGGGTAGTGCAGAAGGCAGGAATGCCAACAGGAAGGAAACCCAGAGCCACTGATTCTAGTGATGCCCCCAGTCCTTGTCCATGCTGAGTACTACAATGGCAACAGAAACTGAGGAGGAGGAAACTGCCAGGCAGTGGCACCCCCATGCCATAAGTGTGAAGGCAGCAGAAAGGGCCTGGCAGAGGGCAGATTGCCGTTTTATCAGCTTTAATTGCACAGCCTGAATTTGCCTCATCCACCCTAATGCGACAGCCCCTACTGGCCAAATGGTCTATCTCAACACACCTGAATGCCTAGAATTAGCGGCTTTGTATAGGGAAGCAACTGAGAAAATGAGAGCTTGCAAAAGGACTAGTGTCAGGGGTTCAGGGAGAGAGGCGCAGATGAGGGAGGAGACAGAGAGCGAGGGGGAAGGATTCCAGGGTGACGAGGAAGAGGACGACAATGACCCAAGATTGTCCATGAGTCCGTCCAGTGAATCGGAGGACTCCCAAAAGGGAGCCCCTCTGGTCAAGCCAAGGGGAGCTAGAGGGGGAAGCAGTCAGGAGCAGGGAAACGAAGGGGGAACCCCCAGTGGGAGTTGGAGATCGGGACCGGCTGCTCCGCCGGAACGGAGTGAAGGGGGTGGAGTGGCCAGTGTGTCAGAAGGAGCAGAACAGGAAGCAGAGAGGGGAAGGAGATCAGGGCAAGACGTCCTGCCGGAAGGGGAGGAAAGTAGTATCGAGGGCAGTGTAACTGTCGAAGGGAAGGTCAGGAGCAACGTACGCGCGCCAAGTTCAAAATGGGAGGCACGCGGAAGTGAAGAGAGTCCTGGGGAGGAGCCTGGTCCCAAAGCCCGAAGGAGGGGGGAGGAGGCGCCAGAGGATTCAGCCTCTGGGGAGTCCCGAAGGGAGAGAACACAGGGGGGCAGAAAGACCCTGCGGAAAAGGAAAGAGAGGAAGAGGTGGACCAGTACAAGCCTCTTAAACTGGTGTAGAGGCGGGACTGACTCAGAGGGGACTTCAGCGGTCTAAGCGTAACAGACGTAGAGTCACGGAGCTCGGCTGTGAAGCTAAGAATGTTCTTCAATAAAAACTTTTGTACATAAGCCGGACTGGACTTTGGTCTCTTGTGAGCTGGGACCACGGGTGACTCTGACAACTAGAGAAGGATCATGTTTCATTTATCTTTTTATCTTTTGCCTTTCCTTCCTTTCCTTGGAACAGCCTATTGAGGAGAAGCCAGTTGTTTCTCCAATATGTAGGTAAGATGGTAGTGAAGGGAACAGAAAGAATATGGGAAATAACTGCTTCAAAACTGTACAAGGGGGATGAATCATTCCTGGTATTTGACTTGGTTGCTTTAAGTCAGCATCAAAGTACTTATCATGATGCAGCAGATGAGCGAGGAAGATAGTGGCAAGATGGATGTGATTCAAACACATTGATGGAGCCAGTCCTTCTTGTCTGCGTATACTGTGCTGACCTCATTCCCAACTTGCCTTTCCCTCTCTACCTCCAGCTACTGCTGTCATTCATCATTGTGCCATACAGTGGCATGTAAGAAAATGTGTCCTGCAGTTGCTGTGCCTCCTTAATGGCTTGGGAAACACCCACACCTCCAACTAAGCTGGTGTGATTTTGAATTGGGCTGGCACACCCCACTAAGGTGATATCCACCCTGGATTGTGGAAACTCTCACTATGTGGGCAGTGAGAACTTCAATCAATGATGCTATCAGGGTGACAAGAATGGAGCCACTGCTGAATGAATACCACATAAAAATTGCAACAAGTGTGATTGATTTCCCCATGACTGCTTACTTGGATATTTTCTGTAGATATTTCTGCAGATTCCATTATTCTAGCATCATTATTTTAGTAAAAGGAACCAGTCACTTTGAGGAATTTTGTCAAAAAGCAGGATATAAATCTAAATAAATTAAACCGCGTAAAGACTAGGAAGCATACTGCGACTAAACTTGCACCAAATTATTATTGCCGTGGCGCAATCTACATCCATGGCACTTTGCAAATGACTCTAATTGTCAGGCCTGAGGAATCTCTCCCTCCCTTCCTGATGTTTTCAAGGAGCCAGGAGAAAACAAGAAGGCTTTTAAGTATGATTTATTCAGTCACTGCTGTAACACAAAGAATTCCAGTCTTTACACCATCATGGAATTATTCATTCTGACTCCTCCTCATTTCCCCTCCCCCAGCAGCATCGACTCCTACGGAAGCTTTCCATTGCCAAACATTGTTGCGTACGCTGCTCTGGTACCCTCAGCGACCGCTGCATCCTAGGGGATGGAGGATCTCCCATCTCTGCCTGGTTTTCTCCCTCATAGTTTGGCTGCAATTCAAAGCTGTCTCTCTCCCCCTGTCAGATCCAGGAGAGGGGGGGGGGAGATTCCTCTCATCTGTCTGCTTCTTCATTCTAGTCCCTGACACCAATACTGTCAGGGATCATAAAGACTATCTACCTCTCATCTCTATAATAACATTCCCCAACACACCCAATGATTTTCAGATTGAAAGCTTGGGCCTTTGTTCACATCATCTTCAGGAACAAATGCCCAACAAATTCTTAAATCCTGATCAGCCTACTCTGGTATTCATAATTGAGGCTATGGCAGAAAGAAATCAGCTAAGATGGAAACTTGAGTCTTTCAGGAGCTAAAAGAGAAAGGTGTGGGTGTGGGTGCAAGTGTAAGCCTGGTTGCTCCAGCAACTCTGGGCAGCTAAGAACATAATTAAAACCCAGCAACACATCATCGATTAAAAGCTTCCTGATACAGGATTGCATTCAGATGTCTTCAGAAATTTGTGTAGTTGTTTATCTATTTGACATCAGATGAGAGGGTGTTCCACAGGGCGGGAGCCACTCCCAACTACGAAGGCAGCTTGCCTGATTCCTTGTAACATCACGTCTTGCAGTGAGGAAACCACCAGAAGGCCCTCAGAACTGGATCTTAGTTCACGGGCTGAATGATGAGGGTGGAGACACTCCTCAGGTATACAGTGGCAGGGCCATTTAGGGTTTTAAAGGTTAACACCAACACCAACACTTTGAATTGTGCTCAGAAATGTACAGGGAGCCAATATAGATCTTCCAGGCTGGGGGTTATATGGTGCCAGCGGCCGCTCCTTATCACCAGTCTAGCTACCAGAATCAACACAGAAAATTAACCTGTGCATCCATGGACAGGTGTGAGTTCAAAATGACCCTAAGGTTGTGCACCTGATCCTGATTATTCAATACCCTCTGAGTAATCCTATTATTCAATACGTGGCAGCACGGCTTAGAATCATAGAATCATAGAATCATAGAATCATAGAATCATAGAATCATAGAGTTGGAAGAGACCACAAGGGCCATCGAGTCCAACCCCCTGCCAAGCAGCAAACACCATCAGAGCACTCCTGACATATGGTTGTCAAGCATCTGCTTAAAGACCTCCAAAGAAGGAGACTCCACCACACTCCTTGGCAGCAAAATCCACTGTCGAACAGCTCTTACTGTCAGGAAGTTCTTCCTAATGTTTAGGTGGAATCTTCTTTCTTGTAGTTTGGAACCATTGCTCCGTGTCCGCTTCTCTGGAGCAGCAGAAAACAACCTTTCTCCCTCCTCTATGTGACATCCTTTTATATATTTGAACATGGCTATCATATCACCCCTTAACCTCCTCTTTTCCAGGCTAAACATGCCCAGCTCCCTTAGCCGTTCCTCATAAGGCATTGTTTCCAGGCCTTTGACCATTTTGGTTGCCCTCCTCTGGACACGTTCCAGTTTGTCAGTGTCCTTCTTGAACTGTGGTGCCCAGAACTGGACACAGTACTCCAGGTGAGGTCTGACCAGAGCAGAATACAGTGGCACTATTACTTCCCTTGATCTAGATGCTATAATCCTATTGATGCAGCCCAGAATTACATTGGCTTTTTTAGCTGCCGCGTCACACTGTTGGCTCATGTCAAGTTTGTGGTCAACCAAGACTCCTAGATCCTTTTCACATGTACCGCTCTCAAGCCAGGTGTCACCCATCTTGTATTTGTGCCTCTCATTTTTTTTGCCCAAGTGCAATACTTTACATTTCTCCCTGTTAAAATTCATCTTGTTTGTTTTGGCCCAGTTCTCTAATCTGTCAAGGTCGTTTTGAAGTGTGATCCTGTCCTCTGGGGTGTTAGCCACCCCTCCCAGTTTGGTGTCATCTGCAAATTTGATCAGGATGCCCTTGAGTCCATCATCCAAGTCGTTGATAAAGATGTTGAATAAGACCGGGCCCAAGACAGAACCCTGTGGCACCCCACTAGTCACTCTTCTCCAGGATGAAGAGGAACCATTGATGAGCACCCTTTGGGTTTGGTCAGTCAGCCAGTTACAAATCCACTGAGTGGTAGCATAGTCAAGACCGCATTTTACCAGCTTCTTTACAAGAATATCATGGGGCACCTTGTCAAATGCCTTGCTGAAATCAAGGTAGGCTACATCCACTGCATTCCCTTCATCTACCAGGGTTGTAATTCTGTCAAAAAACGATGTCAGGTTAGTCTGACATGACTTATTTTTCAGAAATCCATGCTGACTATTGGTGATCACAGTATTCACAGACTGTTTGCTTAATGATCTGCTCCAGAATCTTCCCTGGTATTGATGTCAGACTGACTGTGCGGTAATTATTTGGGTCCTCTCTTTCCCCCCTTTTTTTATAATATTTTTATTAAGTTTATAAAGTACAGAAAAAAGAAATAAAGACATAGAAAGAAAAATACAATAGAGAAATTACAAATTTCCATAATCCTTTTTTCCATCTATTGGACTTCCCCACATCCTCCAAACCCTGCATTCTCTGTAATACAAAATATCAGCAATTTGTTAACTTATTTCCAAACTTATTGTATCTTTCATTTTATCATGTTTCCTAATTTCAAAGCTGTTGTAATTCAAATCTTATATGTTTTAACTTAAACATAATAAAGTTATTTCATTATTCCACCTTTAACTTCTTGTACCTTAGTTTCCATTTCATTAGTTTACCAATGCTGAAGCAAAGATTTCTAAAAAGAGCATTTTTTAACATTCATACAACTTGTAATGTTTTTTCAAATAGTCTTTGAATTTTTTACAATCCTCCTCGATTGTTTCTTCTCCCAAGTCTCGGATTCTGCCAGTCATTTCAGCCAGTTCCATATAGTCCATCAACTGCGTCTGCCATTCCTCCAGCGTGGGTAAATCTTGTGTCTTCCAATGCTTAGCAATCAGGATCCTTGCTGCTGTGGTAGCATACATAAAAAAAGTTCTGTCTTTCTTAAGTACTCTCTGGTCCACAATGCCCAGAAGAAAGGCCTCCGGTTTCTTAGGTAAGGTATATCTAAGTACCTTTTTTAGTTCATTATGAATCATCTCCCAAAAGGCCTTCACTTTCGGGCAAGTCCACCAGAGGTGAAAGAATGTCCCTTCCGCCTCTTTACATTTCCAACATTTGTTATCAGACAGGTGATATATCTTAGCAAGTTTGACTGGGGTCATGTACCACCAGTATATCATTTTCATAATATTTTCCTTCAAGGCACTACATGCCGTAAATTTCATTCCGGTGTTCCATAACCTTTCCCAGTCTTCAAACATAATGTTGTGCCCCAAGTCCTGTGCCCATTTTATCATGGCGGATTTGACTGTCTCGTCCTGTGTATTCCATTTAAGCAGCAAATTATACATTCTCGAAAGTAATTTATTTTTTGGCTCTAACAGTTCTATCTCTAGTTTCGATTTTTCCACCTGGAATCCAACCTTTTTATCCACTTTAAAAACCTCCTGGATTTGTGCATAATGCAACCAATCTCGCACCTTGTTTTTCAATTTTTCCAAGCTCAGCAGCCTCCAATTGTCTCCAATTTCTCACTTTTCCCCTTTTTGAAAACAGGGACAACATTTGCCCTCCTCCAGTCTGCCGGGACTTCGCCTGTTCTCCAGGAATTCTCAAAGATGACTGCCAGTGGTTCTAAGATCACATCTGCCAATTCTTTTAATACTCTTGGATGCAGTTCATCTGGCCCTGGAGACTTGAATACATCTAGACTAGCCAAGTATTCTTGTACTATCTCCTTAGTTATTCTGGGCTGTGTTTCCTCTGCTGAATCATTTGCTCCAAATTCTTCAGGTCGGGCATTGTTTTCTTTATCGGAGAAGACTGAGGCAAAGAAGGCATTGAGGAGTTCAGCCCTTTCTGTGTCCCCTGTTTGCATTTCACCATCTTCTCCTCTGAGTGACCCCACTGTTTCTTTGTTCTTCCTTTTGCTACGAACATACGCATAAAAGCCTTTTTTGTTGCTTTTAACCTCTCTAGCAAGCCTGAGTTCATTCTGTGCTTTAGCTTTTCTGACTTTGTGTCTACACGTGCTGGCTATTTGTTTGAATTCCTCTTTGGTGATTTCCCCCCTTTTCCATTTTTTGTACACATCCTTTTTTAATCTTAACTCAGTTAAAAGTTCTTTAGATAGCCACCCTGGCTTCTTTAGGCACCTTCCATGTTTCCGTCTCATTGGTATTGCCTGAAGTTGTGCTTTTACTATCTCCCTCTTAACAAACTCCCAGCCATCATGAACTCCCTTTCCTTTTAGTATTACTGTCCATGGGATCTCACCCAGCACTTCTCTAAGTTTTATGAAGTCGGCTTTCTTAAAGTCAAGAAATAAGCAGAAGACCAAAGTATTGGAGAAAAATATGACTGTAAAGGAAATAGATAAGCTTCAGAAAGAGACAGACTTAAATGTGGTGAAGAAAGTGAAATACCTAGGGATAAATATGACAGCCAAAAACCTGAATTTATTTAAAGACAATTATGAAAAATGTTGGTCAGAGGTAAAAAAAGATCTAGAAATCTGGTCAAATTTGAAGCTCTCCTTGTTGGGCCGAATTGCCGCTATAAAGATGAATGTATTGCCAAAAATGTTGTTTTTGTTTCAGACTTTGCAGATTGTGGACAGATTGGATTTTTTCAAGAGGTGGCAGAGAGATATTTCTAAATTTGTCTGGCAGGGCAAAAAGCCCAGAATAAAATTTAAAATACTGACAGATGCTAAAGAAAGAGGGGGGTTTGCCCTGCCGGACATGAAGTTATATTATGAATCAGCAGCTTTCTGCTGGATAAAGGACTGGCTACTTCTTGAAAACACTGACATTCTGGATCTGGAAGGGTTCAACAATGCATTTGGGTGGCATGCATATTTATGGTATGACAAGGTTAGGGCTCATAAAGCATTTAAGAACCATATTGCCAGGAAAGCAGTCTTTAATATCTGGATAAGATATAAAGATTTATTAGAAAACAAGACCCCAAGGTGGTTGTCTCCTATGGAAGCTAAGGCTTTGAAAAAACTCAATATGGAGGCCAAATGGCCTAAATATTGGGAGATACTAGAACATGATGGAGATACATGGAGATTGCAGAGTTTTGAGAAACTAAAAGATAAAGTGCAAGATTGGTTACATTATTATCAAATTAGAGAGGTTTTCAATATGGACAAGAAAACAGGTTTCCAGGTGGAAAAATCGAAATTAGAAACGGAACTGTTAGAACCTAAAACTAAGGTTCTGTCAAGAATGTTAAAATGGAATACTCAGGATGAAACGGTCAAATCAGCTATGATTAAGTGGGCACAAGATATTGGTTATAATATCATGTTTGCTGACTGGGAACGGTTATGGACCACTGGTATGAAATTTACGGCATGTAATGCCTTGAAAGAAAACATTATGAAAATGATTTACAGGTGGTACATGATCCCAGTCAAGCTTGCAAAGATATATCATCTGCCTGACAATAAGTGTTGGAAATGTAAGGAAACTGAGGGAACATTCTTTCACCTCTGGTGGACGTGCCCAAAGGTAAAGGCTTTCTGGGAAACGATATATAATGAACTGAAAAAGGTATTTAAGTATACCTTCCCTAAGAAACCAGAGGCCTTCCTTCTGGGCATTGTTGGCCAGAAGGTGTTAAAGAAGGATAGAACCTTTTTTATGTATGCAACAACAGCAGCAAGAATACTTATCGCAAAGTATTGGAAGACACAAGATTTGCCCACCCTGGAAGAATGGCAGATGCAATTGATAGACTATATGGAATTGGCAGAGATGACTGGCAGAATCCGAGACATGGGAGAAGAACAAACGGAATAGGAGTGGAAGAAATTTAAAGTTTATCTGCAAAAACATTGTAAATTATTTGAATGTTAAAATGATGCAGGATACTGAGACAATGAGGCATTAGTGACAAAGTTGAGAGGAATGTGCAAAGATGTTTTTATGTAACAAGTAAAGAAACAAAGTTAAATTAATCAAAGTGATGGGGGACTAGAAGATAAGTGGACAGCAGTGGGAGTGGTTAATTTAAAAGAAATTAAAAAATGTTAAAATTAGTTAAAATACAACAAGAATTTGCTGAAACTAAAATTTGAATACAGAAAAGGGAGATGTGAGGAAGTCAGGAAAGTAAGCTATATGAGAGTAAGAGTTGAACATATATAATTATTTTGTTTGGTTGTGTGTTTTATATTGTTTATTGTTTTCTGTTATCTTGTTTTGTTTTGTCTGTTACTATAAATCTGTTGAAATCTCAATAAAAATGTATTTTTTTTAAAAAAAGAAATTGAGTCCTAGTATGCTTGGCTGCGCCTTTCCGCTGTATACTAAACTTCAGAAGAGCATGATCACTCGCGCCTAATGATCCTTCCACTTCTACCCCACTAACCAGGTCATCAACATTGGTTAGGACCAGATCTAAAATGGCTGTTCCTCTTGTTGCTTCTCCCACTTTCTGGACAACGAAATTGTCTGCAAGGCCAGTGAGGAATCTGTTTGACCTTATGCTCTTGGCTGAGTTTGACATCCAACAAATATCCGGGTAATTTAAGTCCCCCATTACTACTATCTCCCTTCCTTTTGCATGCTTGGCCATCTGTTCCAGGAAGGCATCATCTATGTCCTCCGTTTGACTTGGGGATCTATAGTAAACTCCCACAGTGAGGTCCCTGTTATTCTTCTCTCCCTTAATTTTGACCCAAATGCTCTCACTTTGGCTTTGAGGTTCTAAATCTTGGATCTCTTCACAGGTATACACATCCCTGACATATAACGCCACTCCTCCTCCTTTCTTGTCTGGTCTGTTTCTCTGAAATAGATTGTATTCCTCCATTATTACATTCCAATCGTGGGACTTATCCCACCAGGTTTCAGTGATGCCTATTATGTCATATTTAGTTTGCTGTACCAAGAGCTCAAGCTCATCTTGTTTATTTCCCATGCTTTGCGCATTAGTGTACAGACATTGAAGTCCATTAATCATTCCCCCGTGTCTCTTATTTAAGGATTTTTTCCTCCAACCACTAGGTCTGCGTGCTGTTTACTCCATTTGGTCTATGACATTTGGATGATCATCTTCATCAATTGATAGACTCCTACCTTCAGGAGCACTGTCTCCCTCCCCCACATTAGTCAGTTTAAAGCCCTCCTGATGAGGTTTCTGAGATTTTTGGCAAAAACATTCCTCCCAACCGTTGTGAGGTGCAGCCCATCGCTTGCCTGAAGTCCATCTTCAAGAAACTGCAGTCCATGATCTAAGAATCCAAACCGTTCCTGTTTACACCATTTGCGAAGCCAGCTGTTCACTTCCACTATTTCCCCCTCTCTCCCTGGGCCACGTCGTTCAACTGGGAGGACAGATGAGATGACAATTTGTGCATTTAATTGCTTCAATTTCCTGCCCAGAGCCTCGTAGTCTCTTTTGATCTTCTGGAGGCTATTGCTTGCAGTGTCATTGGTTCCCACATGAACCAAGCGGAAGGGGTATTTGTCAGTGGGTTTTATGATTCCTTGCAGTCGTTCAGTTACATCTTGGATCTTAGCCCCGGGGAGACAGCACACTTCCTGAGAAATCTTGTCAGGCCCACAGATCACTGCTTCTGTTCCCCTCAGTAGGGAATCCCCTATCACCACTACACGCCTCCTCTTAGGTCTGGTCGGGGTTCTTCCGTGAGCTGTCCGTTCCAAGGTCGCCTGCACATTCCCTGAGGACTGACTTTGCTGCTCGTCTTCATATACCTGATCGACTGTAATGAGGGAGAGATCCTCAAATGGAGTCTGCTCTTCATCTTCCATGCTAGGGGAGAGGACCTCAAAGCGATTGTGTATTTCTAAACAATCAGAGCGAATCCTGGGCCTCCTACTTCTTTGAGTCACGTTTCTCCATATATCTGGCTCCTGTGTTGGTGAACTAGCCTCCTTCTCAGGGGAGTCCCCTGTCTCCTCCTTGGTGGAGACTGTGTGCTCTGTTGCTTCCAAGAAGAGCTCCAGCTCTCTAATTCTTTGGAGCATAGCTACACGTTCCTCCAGTTGCTGGACTTTGTCTTCTAAGAGGGCAATCAATATGCAATTGCTGCAGGTAAAGCTGCCTGCAACCTTTGGCAAGATGGCAAACATTGCGCAGGAACCGCAGGCAACTTAGGTTTGCAAAGTTGCATCTGAACAAACCACAAGACTTCTGGAACAATGTCCTTTGGACAGACGAGACCAAAGTGGAGATGTCTGGCCTTAATGCACAGCACCACCTTTGACGAAAACCAAACAGCATATCAGCACAAGCAGCTTGGGGTGGTGATTTGGGCTTGTTTTGTAGGCACAGGAGCTGGGAATCTTGTAGTCATTGAGTCAACCATGAACTCCTCTGTATACCAAAGTATTCTAGAGTCAAATGTGAGACAATTTGCCCGACAGCTGTAGCTTGGCCAAAATTGGGTCATGCTGTTAACAGGACAAGGATCCCAAGCATACCAGGAAATCTACCACAGAATGACTGGAAAAGAACAGAATCAATTACCTAGTCAAAGTCCAGACCTCAGACCAATTGAAATGCTGCGCAAGACCTTAAGATAGCTGTGCATAAACAAATGCCAGCAAACTTCAATGAGCTGAAGTGATGTGAGAGACTGATAAAGTCCTACGGAAAATGATAGCTTCTTATTGTTGCTAAATGTGGTTTTACAAGCTATTTAATAATAAGATGTACTTAGTTTTTCACACATGGCTTTTCCATATTGTCTTTATTTCTGTTAATAAATGGCATGGTGTAATGTGTCATGTGTTGCTGTTCATCTGAGGGTGTGTGTGTGTGTATAATCACATTTTTAAATGTGGAATTGTTCCCAGTGTAGTAAACATTCATATAGATTTGTTTTGGGATGCCTCATAGGAATCATAGAATAATAGAGTTGGGGTGAACCACAAGGGTCAACTGTGCCAACTCGCTTGAAGCCGAATCATTCCTTTTCGAGAGCAGATGCACCTCATGCCTTCCTCCACAGACATCCTATTGGGAGAAAGCCAGCTAATGGGTGCTAGACGAGCAGGCCTCTGAGTTCCTGGGCCCTTGACCAGGACCTGCCAGCCACAGCTGCTTTGTTGACCCCTTGGGATAACTCTGTGTACCTGCAGAGGTCTGCAGAACACAGGTTCAAACCAAGTGAACGCTTATCTCTCTTGTTACAGTCAACAGGCCTTAAACCTGTTCAACGTTGACTGTATTGATTCCTACATTGTCCTTTGCTTTTTCTTTGAGAAAAAGCATTTTAGTTGCACTTGCTCTGATGTTGTTAATGCTCTCTAAGTGATAGTCTTCGGTTGGAAAAAAGTGTTCTAAAGTTGTTGCTCTAAAATTTTACTGATGTTCTATTTCATATAGTATCATGATTATGTTGTCCAGGTCCTGAGACTCTATTAGCATGCACAAGAACATCTACATATGGGATGAGCTCCACTTTCAAACTGTTCAGCCATTTTGCAAGGAAGGCAGCCATGTCTGTCCCCTCTTCTTACTCTGGGACCCCCTTCCATCTCAGATTCCTTCCCTTGACCCCAGTCAAGGGAATATTCAACTTGAATATTCCTCAAGTTGAAGCTGTAAAACTGGGGCAACTTACTTTAGCTGTTTAACTGCACTTGGATTGCCCAGATCCAGATTCATTGCTGAATTGGCTGTTTTCGTTAGGTCAGTCACTATTTCCACCAATTATGGCTACCTTTTTGTTTTCTCTACTTTTTTCCTGTATGTTTAGAAAGGTTGAGCCATTATAGGACTCAAATCTTGGAGCGACTTTTATAAACATAAAATAGAAAGCACTCGTATGTCTTTGAAAACCTAGGACCTTCTGAACACACAGCAGGAGCTGAGCTACTGAGCTAGGGACCCTTCCAGATAATTAATAAACAATCCAGCACAATTCTGTGTATATCAGCTTAGCTTTAATAACATAATTATTAATGCTTCCTATTACAGACACTTTCTCATAAACACTGCAACTGTTTTATATGGACTAGCTTTGTAATGCTTATCAAATCGTTCTGAAAGAGCTCTTAACATATTTCCTGGCCTTTTTTGGTATTTATCACGAAGATTTTCAATTGCAGTCTTTGCCTGTTGAAAGAAGAACAAAGGAATACATTGTGTTATAGGAATATATTGCTAAATAGGTGTTCACAGTTATTAATATCTGTGAAGAAAAAGCTAAAGGGATCAGAACCAGAGGCAACCCATTTATTTGTTGGAATTCTGCCTCGGTCAGAGGAATGTGCCTACCTATCCAGGCACCGGCTGAATTCCTTTTGACCTCCCTCTGCGACTCCCGGCAGGTTAAACAGGACGAGGTTTGTATCGGCGATTTTTCCCAGACTGTGAGAAAAACACACCATTGCTTCTCCTCCTCCCTGCATATCCCCAGGGAGGGGAATCAGACAGACAGAAGTGTATTTACATGTCTTTATTTCTGTCTTTAGCAGCCATACAGATAAAGATGTCTGCACTCTTTGAACAACAGAGAGAAACTCTCTAAACTCCACCCATGTACATCCTGTACAAGTCATATAACACACACTGAGCTCACATCCGGTGCTCAATACGGAGAATGGACTGCCCCTTTCTTGCCATGGTAACAGTCACAAACATCCTGTCTGGCTTTCCAGCCAGCAGCAGCTGGCTTAGCTGCTTCTTCTTGCTTCTGCATTGCTTCTTTATGGTAACATTATTCCAGCTATAGAATGTATGTATAATGAGATGTGTTGCACGAGAGTCCTTGTCTCTCAACCGTCAAAAGTGGCTTCTTCAACATTGGGCAAGAGCAGCCAGGGCCAGGAAACCCCACTAGGAAACTGCTCATCTGTCAGTGAATCCAGCCCACTCTCTTTATGTTTACCAAGAGCACTGTATGAGAATGGCAGAGATACAACCAAACATAAGTGGGCTGCTTGGTACTAGTTTTCCTGCATGGTTGTTACCTCCAGCTATGTGAGGAAAACTGCAGAAATGCTATTGAGTTATATTTCACTATGCTCAGTGCTATTTTTCCAGAAAAAGAGGTGCCTGAACTCACTATGAACACCTCTCTTGTTCTCTTAGAATGGCAATGGTTGGCAGGGCTAGTGACAGAAATCAGTCACCTCCTGGTTCCCTGCCTGAAAACAGCACAGCAGGGCATGGGTAAAAATAGCAGAGTAGGATGGAGTCGCATTCACGTGCAGAGTTGCAATAAGTCACACAAACATCAGAAGTTCTTCAGTAATAGTTTCACTGAGGCTTAAGAGCGTACAGTGCTTACTGGGTCCCCCACCAGGGAGGGGGCTTGGAAGAACCCTATGGGACAGATTCTGGGGCATATGGTGGGGAGAAGAAGTCCTATTGCATGAGCAGATCTTTGTGCAGCACTACATAAAATGCATAGGTTTTTCATGGTCTCAACAAGTTCCAGAGAGGGAAAGCTGAGTGATGAACATAATGCACAAAAGTCTATATAATGAACCCGATCTCTGGTCGTATAGAATGAGCAAGTCAGTAGGCAGAATACAATTTATACAACTGAAAGAGAGAAACCAACAGGAAAAGAAAACCCTGCTTTTTTACTTCCTTGTGTAGAGTTAACTTACTTTTTCAGCCAGCTCTGCAGCTGTTATATTTGGATCATACAGGATGGGTTCTCCAATATATGTCCTCAGTTTCACTGGAAGTCCTCCATATATGGGAAGGTAGAGAAGTCTTGTTTTCTCCTATAACCATCTTGTCAACCCTATGTATGAAAGGGAAAAGAGTCTGTAAGAAAGAGATCCCATATCAAATTTGAAATTAGTTGGCATTCTGAGTTTTTAGCAATCCCAATCAATCCATCCCAGAGATGAGGTTAAATAATTTGAGTGCATATTTTTTAAGAGACAGCACAACTTTTTCGGATAAGTATACATTGAATAAACTACTAGTAGGTACGAAATAGATTTTTTAAAAAAATAAATAAAAAATCATTGTATATTATTAATCTGTTTTTTGCCTGATATCAGATCTCTTCATCAACCAAGGAATATAAGATATTTCGCTCACTTGACTTTCCAATGTTCCTGTATGTTTCACAAACGTTTTGTGTAAACATAGGGATGATGGGCTGAAAGAAAATAAGAAAAAAATACAAAATCAAAAGAAAGGTGAGAACTGGAGAATTACTTCACCCCACCTGCCCCACCTTTATTTTGGTTATGGACTAGGAATAATGATCCCCATCTGGCATTACAATGACAAGCCAGACGCAATTGACTTCAAATTGCACATGCTGTCCCCCAGATTTTCAAGAATTGAAGAGGAAAAAAGCTATTTTTCTTTTTAAATGTACCATATTTTTCGCCCTATAGGATGCACATTTCCCCCTCCAAAAATTAAGGGGAAATGTGTGTGCGTCCTATGGGGCGAGTGCAGGCTTTTGCTGAAGCCTGGAGAGCGAGAGGGGTCGGTGTGCACCGACCCCTCTCTCTCTCCAGGCTTTAGGAAGCTATCTGCAAGCCTTTCGAGCCCAGTGGGAGTTCTTGCAAGGCTTGCAGGCAGCAGCCTGCAGCCCACAAGCCCGGGGGACAGCAGGGAGGTGCAGCGCTGCCATCCCGCTGTTCCCCGACCTGGTTTGGAGGCTGCCAGCCCCACAAGCTCGGGGGACAGATATCCGCAAGCCTGGGGAGACTGGCGGGACTTCCCACTTGGCTCCCTAGGCTTGCGGATAGCAGCCTGTTCTGGGGGCTGGGGTCGGGGGAAGCTCGGGCATCCCCAGCCCCGCGCCTGGGGGAAAAAAAGTAAATTTCCCCCCCTTTATTTCCCCCGCAAAAACTAGGTGTGTCCTATGGGCCGGTGCGCCCTATGGGGCGAAAAATACGGTAAGTGATTTCAATAGCTTAAAAAAAAAAAAAAAAAACAAACAGGGGTGGGAAATATTTGGAACTCCAGAAATCATTTGACCCCCAAACAGGATATTTGCCATCCTCAACTACTTAGGATGCTAGATCAAGGATGTCAACACATGCTGTCTTATCTAGGATAATCGTGAAGGCAATGCAAATTGCACAAAGGTCACTCACCACTTTTGCCTCCAAAGCTACCCGAGCGAAACCAGTGCTGTTACCCCACATTATGTTGTAGTCATTACTAAAGTGTGATTCTCTACCTCCACCAGGGGCAAATGGCCTTTGTTCAAAATTTCCACACATTCAGCTTTATTGAAATCTTTCAAATTGATGGAATTTAAAAGTATCTTCAGCCCTGAAAAAAGAAGCCCCAAATAGAAAGAAAATGCATTTTATATAACGCTTATTTAGGAAATATTGTGGATGCTATACAAATGTCATTATTCCAAAGATATTGCACTGTTACAGATCACAAGCATAGTTCTCTGCCAATACTTTTCAAGTAGGATTTTGTGGAAGTGCTGAGGTGGCCACCTTTTTAGACATGCGTTCCACAAGTCACGTCTGTAGTACAACCGAATGACATTCAAGTTTGCATTATGATAAAAATACAGGCCACAGTGCCTTGCTGCATGCACAGAGAGACAGATACACACATGTCACAGATGAGCCCATGCTGGTTGAATCCTGCCTACACCAACATAAGTTCATCTTTTCATGCACATGTAAGTGGGTGGAGATTATATGCTGCATTAATTCACCCAGTGGACAAATTCACCCCCCAAACAGAGCACTCTGTGTTACTGGGCATTTGGGGGCTCTGTACTTCCTTCCTTCCTTATTTAAATGACCCTTTGGTGGTGTCATAGTTCCTTGCTGTGGCTGCTGTGTGCATGCAGAGGAAGATGATATGTGGGGAGTGGCAGTGGAGGGCCATGAACACTACAGCAAGGGTGCCACATGGGTTCGATTGCAATGTCACGTGGGGGCATAAAAGCATTGTGTGGGAGTGCTTGATTGGCCATGTGTTCGCGTGGGGCCATGCTTTCTGGTATCTTTGTACCTGAAGAAATCATCAAGTTGGGGACCCAGTTTCCTACACCTTGTCCTGTTCTGGCATTAAAGTCAGAAGCAATTATATGCAGTTACAGCACAGAAATCAGATGTCACTTTATCCAGTTGGCCCCCGTTTTTTAGATCCCTGAGGAAGAATGTAGAAAGTAATCTCATAGCTGTTATGAGGCCAGATAAGGTATTCCTGCAACCTGTGATCAGGGGCCAAAAGACAATGGTCAACATGCTGTGTTGGAAACATAGGTAAAGGTAAAGGAACCCCTGACCATTAGGTCCAGTCGTGACCGACTCTGGGGTTACGGCGCTCATCTCACTTTATTGGCTGAGGGAGCTGGCGTACAGCTTCTGGGTCATGTGGCTAGCAGGAATAAGCCACTTCTGGCGAACCAGAGCAGCGCAGGGAAGCGCCATTTACCCTCCCGCCAGAGCGGTACCTATTAATCTACTTGCACTTTGACGTGCTTTCGAACTGCTAGGGTGGCAGGAGCTGGGACCGAGCAACTGGAGCTCACCCAGTCGCGGGGATTTGAACCGCTGACCTTCTGATCGGCAAGTCCTAGCCTCTGTTGTTTAACCCACAGCGCCACCAGCGTCCCGTTGGAAACATAGCCTGATTCAAATAAGGTGCCTGAAACATTATTGGAAGAAGAGGTTGAGGCTGTAAATGGCCAAAAGCAAGCCTGCAGTTTCCAACTTTCTTTTTTGTGTGAACACTCCATCTCACTCTGGGCTCACCCATTGTTGTAACTCAGATGGGAATCTGTCAGGGCAACTTGTCACTGGGAAATGAAGTGAGGCATGCTTTGAGAGGATTGCCCCAACAGCATAGGTAGGGTACAATGAAATATCAACACTTGGTCCCGAGTTTTATTTTGGCTTACGTTCCCCATGGTCACATCCATCATCTTGCTGATATTTTATTTGTATGTTGTTTTTCACCTCTTTGCCTGATACATGGTTTTATATTTTATAGCATTGTTTTATGTCACATTTCACATATTTTTTGATAAAAAGCATGATTTGAATTTAATAATTTACCTAGTAGCCGATATATGCCTCTATGAGTGACTGAAAAGCACTCTCTCTGTGCCTCCTTAAAAAGTTTAGCCACAAGAAAGGAATAGTCAATAGCAGTGACTGAGTGATAATAAACAATAATCCCTGGTCCTTTACAGAGATGTTCCATGCCAATAACTTCATAACCTGGAAATAATACAAACCACAACAAATAAATATTACTTTGTGAAAAATAAATGAAATATTGCAATCTTTTATTGGAAGAAAACAGTGCGGTTCAGAAAACTGAAATTTAAGATCAGGTAAAAACCTCTCCTATATGTTTCAGTGTTATGGATGCTAGTTTGTCATCTATACAGATCAAGACTTTCTCTGTTGTGATCCCAGAACAAATGGTATTCTCCTCTGCTGGAATATTCCTTCCTTGCTTACTTTTGGGTGCAGGTGAAAACATTTTTGCCTAGTCTTTGAGTAAGCTAAAACTGTGACCCTCTTTCAATCTCCTTTAAGCATTTATATGTGTTATAATACTCATATCTTCAGACCATTCTCTGAATCACTTTATACAAAGTGAGAAAACAGTTTCCCAGACAGATGCACCCTTGACCAATGTCATAAGTAGCCACAGGGTTTCATCCTTATGACCCAAACTTGGTTTTAGTAATGTATTTCTGATTTATGCTTCAACATCTAAAGCAACATCACTCTGGGAAGCGATGAGAACATAAGATGGATCCTCTTGATCAAGCCAAAGCTCTCTGTATTCCATCATCCGGTTTCTTGCAGTGTCCATCCAAATTAGCAGCCATCACCACATCCTATGCTGGCAGATTCCATGGTTTGTGTCCAGAGTTTATGTTTCAGAGTTACCTAGTGGTTTACCATGCTCTGAAAATGGCACCATCAAAGTCTCACTGCACAACGATATACTCATTACATTCGCTGTGTACTCACTACACGTTTAAACCCAACCCCCTTCTCTTGCCACAATTCATGAAACTATTTTTAAAGAGCTTTGCTAATTAAAGCTCTGTGAGGTTTAAGCAACATTCTCCAGGTTTCTTTTGGAGAGGAGGCATGCTTTCAATGTGATTAAATTTATGGTGTTTATGCAGCCACCAGCTGACCCTTTCTTCTGTAATATATCTTAATTTCATACCTCATAATATGTTTTGTTTTTCTTTTTGATTGCTTATTACCTAAAAAAAATTCCATGCCTTTCTTTTGATCCATATGGAGCCAAGGCCAGCTTGGAGCTGTGGTGACTCTGAAGTGGGTTTAGAGGTCCACTCCTGATGCACTGTAGCAACTATTGTCCCAATGTCTCAAGTCTGAAATTCTGATGCTCAATCCTATGAAAGTATAGGAGCTGATAAGACTGAATTATTGGAATGAAAGAAAGCTTACTCACCATACCATATCTTTCCAGTTATATCACAAACTTGAGCAATAATTTTTCTTGGTTTCTCCCAAAATTTGCTAACATCACTTTCTTGCTGGTTATTCATCTTCTTGTAAATATGTAACACAAATGAGAGAGCCCAGAGACACAAAACCGTACATATGAATGGTGAATAAATTAAAATCAGAAGCTTAAGTAACCACAAAGGGTGAACCACTGAGGTCCAATATTCTTCCAAATAAGAAAAACTGATCCAGTTTTCCAGAATTTGAGAAAACCAGCTCATGGTTTCCTAATCTGAAGCACCATGTGTATGCCAATGAAAGAAATATATGAAGTGAAAATTTCCTCAGTTGTGATGGTATTTTTTTCAACAGTTTACCTGGAAAACAGAAAATGCAGTACATTAGTTTGAACTGTCATCCCAGAAGCATTCATGATTACATGAAATCTCATGTGATTTAATATTTTCCTAGTTTTCCCCACTGTAACTTGCCAAGTAGACATATTGCCGCCATATAAGAACAGATGCTGATGGCCAAACCCTGTTATCACTGCCTCTAGAACTTCTTTCCAGTTGGGTTATTGGAGATCATGCCACAATACACAGCCATCACATTTTTGTCTTCAGTTTACTAAGTCATCTTAACATCCATTAGCTTTACATAGTCAAATTGTATATTTTTGATTCTACTCTACCTTCACTACATTTTTCAACTTAGTGGTATGAGAAAATAGACAATATTGATGGGGGGGTTGTGCCTATAGTAGCTGTGTGATAGGATAAATTAATACCCGAAAAAGCCATAAGTGTTCCAGTTCCTCACCCCCGAGAGCCATGAAAAACTAAATTTCACTGCTGTGGTTTGTCTCAGATCAGTTGTACCTTGGTTTTCAAATAGCTTAGTTCTCAAATGTTCTGGGAAGCTGAACGTCCAGCGGAGCTTCCACGGCTTTTGATTGGCTGCAGGAGCTTTCTGCAGCCAATCAGAAGCCTTGCTTTGGTTTTCAAAGTCAAAGACTGTTTTGGAAGTTGAACAGACATGGTATGACTGTAATCCTTACTGCTTCACCTGAGATTTAGGTGGCTCATATTTTACCAGATCCTTTCAAACTTCCTTTTTCCTGCCGAGGAAAATGGCTGCCTTCCATGAGATCGGACCCCCAGTAGTGCCAGAAATTCAGGACTAATGTGGGAGTAATTAGTCCTGCCGACCTCTCCAGGGTAGGAGAGGGCTGTCTCACCCAGAGAGTCCGTTATCTGGCCCCACAACAAGATGCCAAACCTTGGCACTTTGGGTGCCAAGCCTGGCACGGAAACTGGGCACTCTCCAGAGTCATTCTCTCAAGCAGGGACACCTGCTTCTTAAAAATTAATAAGATTTGGCTGAAAACAGGCATATTCTGGACTGATGGAGATAAGGGAAACACTCTGCAGAACTGCACAGTTGCTGGTATGTAAGTTTGGACTTCAAAGAGATTCTCATCATGGTGCTTGGATTTACAGAGGTGATCAGTACGTTCTCTCTTTTATATCTACATTTGCTTTTATATGCCAAGCCTCATTAAAAAAAGACCTAAAAAAAATTAAACGGAGTACAGATGGACTTCTATTTGCAATTGATTAGTCAGCTGCACAGTTTTAATCGGACTTGACAAAGATAAATGAGCAGAACAAGTTGGTGCTTTATAGCTGTGACACAGGATGGAAAAAGCGAATTCCTCCCTTTTTTGTGGGAGTGGGGAACATCTTTTGGCTGATTCTACAATGATCTGAGACAATAATTTGGGAAATATCCCACAACATACAGTGCACCTGTTTGCAGGTTTTTCTTCTTTATGGGTGGGAGAGAAAGTGAAACGGGTGTCTAGCAACTCCCCTCCCTAGAGGGGAGACTTGTGTGGTCCCTGGAAAAGCTGATCAATTGCCAAATGATTTATATCTGTGGAATATATTCCATTTTAATTGCTACATATATTTGCGAACAGTATGCTTAACAACTCAACAACTTGGGAATTTACTGAATCATAAAACTTCAAATGGCAGGCTTGGACAAGAGCCAGAACTGGAAGATAAGAGTGAGCCAGGGAAAGCTTCCTGGGCAAACAGACAAAGGAAATACACACACACACACAGAGTATATATACAAATTAAACTACGCCTGACAGATGAAAGGATATATGATTGTTTAACATGATTGAGAATCGATTAGCCAGTGACTGAGGACTTTGAGAGTTTAAGATCAGAATGTGGAAAATATGAGAACAAGAAGAAGAGGGCAGAAATATCATTATGTGAGATGAGTTCTTCAGAGGTCCAGAATATGGGAAGTCCATGTGAAATTTACCGTATTTTTCACTCTATAGGATGCACCAGACAATAGGGCGCACCTTGTTTTAGAGGGGGAGAACACAGAAAAAAAAATTCTCCCCCTCTCTGCTCAGCGCCCCTTCAGCGAAGTGGCAGGAGAAACGGAGCCCCTTCCATTTCTCCTCCCGCTTGACTGAAGGGGCGCTGCACAGCTCTCCCTCTCTGCTGAAGCCGGGAGAGCAAGACTCTCCCGGCTTCAGCAAAAGGAATCAGAAGCCTGCAGAGTGCAGCGCGAACTCATGCTGCACTCCAAAGGGTTCTGGCGGCTATCCCTGAAGCCTGGAGAGCGAGAGGGGTCGCAGGCTTCGGGTTCCTTTTGCTGAAGTCGGGAGAGCAAGAATCTTCTTGCTTCAGGGAAAGAACCTGAAGCCTCCGGAGCGCAGCGGGAACTCGCGCTGCGCTCCGAAGGCTTCAGGCGGCTATCCCTGAAGCCTGAAGAGCGAGAGGGGTCGGTGTGCACCGACCCCCCCTCACTCTCCAGGCTTCAGCGAAAGCAACGCAAAGCCTCCAAAGCACGGAGGGAGCGCTCCCTCTGTGCTTCGGAGGCTTCGCGTTGCTATCGCTGAAGCCAAGGAGCCCGCATTCATTCCATAGGACACACACACATTTCCCCTTAATTTTTGGAGGGGAAGAAGTGCGTCCTATAGAGCAAAAAATACGGTAATAATAAATAATTCAGATTGTAGATTAGTTTTTGTTTTGTTTTGTTTTTGAATTGGATTATGATTTGATTCGATTTGTTATTAATTGGATGTTCTTAATGGAAAATTTATAAAAATATTATTAATAATAATAATATTTTAAAAGCTCTTTTCCACCCACCCTTGCTAGGAATGGGGGATTCCTCATCACTGGTATTTGAGGAATGATGAATTCCAGAGGGGCACTGTTTCAGCTAAAACAACATGTTTTTATCTCGCATATATCTGAGTCTGCATGCAATGCTTTCCCCCTGTTGGCTTGGACAGTAGTGTACACTTGACTTTAGCTACCATCCATATCTATCCCAGCTTCAAATCAACCCTGCCTAAAAGAAATGAACATCCTAGCTGTGTTTTAAGTTGATAGTGTGGAAACAGGCTAAGATGTTCATACAACTAGTTTTTACACACACACACAGAGGGAGAGAGAGAGAGCATCTCTCTCTCTCTCTCTCTCTCTCTCTGATGACTCCTGCACAGGAAGTGACAAATAATACAACTACTAGGACATCTTTAAAAGCAGAGACATCACCTTGCCAACAAAGGTCCGTATAGTTAAAGCTATGGTTTTCCCAGTAGTGATGTATGGAAGTGAGAGCTGGACCATAAAGAAGGCTGATCACTGAAGAATTGATGCTTTTGAATTATGGTGCTATAGGAGACTCTTGAGAGTCCCATGGACTGCAAGAAGATCAAACCTCTCCATTCTTAAGGAAATCAGCCCTGAGTGCTCACTGGAAGGACAGATTGTGAAGCTGAGGCTCCAATACTTTGGCCACCTCATGAGAAGAGAAGACTCCCTGGAAAAGGGAGGGAAAGATGGAGGGCACAAGGAGAAGGGGATGACAGAGGATGAGATGGTTGGACAGTGTTCTCGAAGCTACCAGCATGAATTTGAACAAACTGCAGGAGGCAATGGAAGACAGGAGTGCCTGGCGTGCTCTGGTCCATGGGGTTGTGAAGAGTCGGACATGACTAAATGACTAAACAACAACAACAACAGGACATTTGCAAACGAAGCAGGGTCTACTATGGTTTCAAACTGAATGAGAGACTTTGATGATATTCCTGCATTGAAGAGGGTTCACTAGATGACCCTTGGAATCCCTTCCAGTTCTACACTTTATGATTCTATGAACAATTTTTTTTACTTACATTCCTGGTAAGTCTAAATCGCCTTTGCTTCAGTCACTTCTCTGTGGATGCAGCAGAAGTCCTGTCTGGTGCACTTTTTTGTAGGCTAATTTCCACCCCTATGGAGAAAGGTCCCTTTCTATGGTGCTTTAAAGAGACTGTGATAAGTGTGCCATTTGTATGAAGAAACCAAGCATTGTGAAAAAGACTGCTAAGAGGTTGTGCCCATTTGTAATTAAAATTATTGTAATTAAAGTCACACCTACAATAGCAGCTATGTCACATAACAACATATTGGGTCACAGAACACCAGCTATTGACTAAGGGGTAAAGGTAGGTATTGTGACAAGAGTGTTACCTCCATTTGCTGGTGGCTTCTCCCACTATAAGTTGTGTGTGAGATAGGAACATGATGTAATACACAAACCTTAATAACATGTTCGGTTTACAATATAGAATCCTAGTGCTGCTTGAGTAAAAGCTCTTCCATTGGCACCATGCTGCATTAATTATGCAGCATGCATTGCTTGCTTTGGAGCCCCAGAAATTCCAGGTTGACATGCTCTGATATCAAAGGGTCTCTGGCATCCGGCACATGTTCAATACTGTCAGGTGGAGGTGAAGGATCCAAGTCCAGCATGTGTTTGTCAGTTAGGGCAGAGCAATAATCGCATACATATACGTTGGTCCATTTTACTCTGTCATGCAGTGCCTGCAATTCAGTCACAGACTCATTAAAAAGTGAAGTTCATCAGGCGGTTTACAATATGATAATGATCATATCTATCTACATCTACATCTACATCTACATCTACATCTACATCTACATCTACATCTACATCTACATCTTTATTTCTATATTTATTGTCAGGCTTTGGGGGATTTTATCCGCTCCCCCTCCCCTGGTGGCAGCAAGAAGCAGAGAAAAACAAGAAGAGTTCTTACTAATGAGTTTATTCAATCATCACAGCGAGAGACAATGGCATTGCTCCAACTAAGATCCTCTCCACTCCCTTCCTACCAACAGCACTTTTCCTTACAGTGGCTACCGGCGGCTAATTGTCTCTGAGTCTTTTGCTCTTGCACTCTCAACAAACGCCGGGTTCTGGGAGAAGGGGGGTCAGAAATACTCTCCAGTGATAACATCTCAGCTGGCTGCTCTGGCTCTGTCTCCTCACCATGACATATCTTTCTAAACATATCTGTAACTTGCCTTGGAATGCCCCAAAATTTGCTCTCAGCCTCAGTTTCTTGCTGGTTATTCATCTTCTTGTAAAAACAGAGCAAAAATGAGGAAGCACAGAGAACCAAATACACTATTCTCAATAATGGATAAAGCAAATCAGAAGCATAAATAACCACCCTGGGTGATCCACTGAGCTCAGGTATTGCTGTGAGTCGTGAAGGCCGCTCCCTGCAAGGCCCTTTCCACCTGGCCTAGGGGGTGGGGCCCAGACTCACCAGTTCTACTAAAGCGGTGCCTGGTGAGACCAGAGGGACATTGCCTGATGACAAACCCTAACTATTGGATTATTTTGTCCCATCTTTTAGAGCCTACCAAAGAGCTGTGTCATGCTTATGATAATGTTTTATTCTTTTGTTAGTTAGTTATGCTGTTTTAAATGTGCATTTTATATTTGACCTCACTTAGCAGTGTTTTTTTTTAAAAAAAAATGTTTACGTTTTGTTTTTTGTTAACTTATTTTGTGGAGTGTGTATTCTGTAGTTGACCTCCTTTGTAATGTTTTATTTTGAAATCTTTGGGATAATTTTGTTTGTTTGTTTTTTTAGTTAATTATGTTGCTTTGACTGTATACTCTATATTTGACTTTCTTCAGATTGTCTTATTGATGTTTTAATGTGTTTTAAACTGCTTTTGAGATTTTTCTTAAAATATAAAGTGGTATAGAAATGAAATAAATAATTAGATAATCTAATAATTAAATAAATGGTACTACTATCGCAAACAAAAGTGGGCCTAAAAAGGTTGATGAGGGTGTTCTCAGGATACTGCCAAAGAGAACACCTGGCTGTGAATTGCAAGAAGTCAAACTAAAGAAAACTAAATTTTCAAGAAATTATAGGACCCATAGGTGGTATGTGAATAATCTGTTGATCGAACAAGTTAAAGTCTTTAAATACCTTTGCCCTATTTTTCAGTCAGCAGGGTAGTGAAGAGCACATCAGAAATATGCAAAGGAAAAAGCATCTCAAAGCACCAAAATTCTGACAGGCTTTTTACATACAAAAGGTGGCAATCGTATACCATCAGACCTGTTTAAAGCTAAACCCCTGGCACAGTTATTATATGGGCTCAGATTTGGACAGGGCCTCACCTTGGATCTACAGAAGCTGTTCAACCTAAGTTCCTAAGGCAATTTTTTTCTGTTCCATCCTGTGTTCCAAATGCTTCATTGCGCTTAGAGGCTAGTCTCCCCTCAGTTGAATTACAGTGGTGCCTCACAAGACGAAAAGAATCCGTTCCACGAGTCTCTTCGTCTAGCGGTCTTTTCGTCTTGCGAAGCAAGCCCATTGACGGCTTAGCGGATTAGCGCTATTAGCGGTTTAGTGGCTTTTAGTGGCTTTTAGCGGCTTAGCGGATAAGGGGATAAGCGGATAAGCGGCTTAGCGGCTTAGAAAAAAGGGGGGAGGGGAAAAACCCCGCAGGAACTCGCAAGACATTTTCGTCTTGCGAAGCAAGCCCATAGGAAATTCGTTTTGCGAAGCACCTCCAAAATGGAAAACTCTTTCGTCTAGCAAGTTTTCCATCTTGCGAGGCATTCATCTTGCGGGGCACCACTGTACAGGTTTGGTGTAGGACATTTAAATATAGGCTTTGCCTGAATTTAAACCCCACTGGTCTACTACCCTTAGTATTGCAAGATGGTCATCAGAGTGCTTGGACTAAAATTGTCAACCAAAAGTTTTACTTTTCTGGTTTATCATTACAACAGTTATTAACACTGGGCTTTAAGTAAAGTAAATAATTAAATTAGACAGCACCTAATTGAGCGACAGAATAATTTGGCCACAATAAGGCAATTTTGTCCATGGTATGATTATTTTCTACCTAGTCATTTTGACACTTGGGCACCCTATTTGCAAAATTTAACAATTCCAAAATACAGACGTGCTTTCACTTTCGCAAGCTTGAATAAACTGCCTTCAGCTGTACTTGAGGGTCAATTTCAGAAAATTCCACTGGAAAAACAATGATGTCCATGTGGAGATGGCACTATTGAGTCAGTGGCTCATGAGCTTCTGGTTGCACTCTTTATAAAGATTTGAGGAGTGAGGGTATTAACCCCTCTTCTATTGTCCATGCTGGGTTGCTCAACCATTGCTACTGTGTTCTTTCATCCAGCGGATCAAGATGACCAGGTGGCAGCAAAATCTGCAATGTTTTTAGTGGGGGCAATTAGAATAAGATCTATTATTTGATTATTTGATTATTGATCTAAACCTCCAAAATGTATTTTGTATAGTTAAGTTTTTACCTCTATCTCCGGTACATTTTCTTTTATTGTATTCCTATGGCTAGTGGCTGATGCAAATAAAGATTCTTCAGATCAACTTCTCAGGTTTTATTAGGATTTATAAAGGGAAATGATCTATCTGACAATGGGCTCAGCACAAACCCCGCTACCGATGCATTTCTGTTCTGCCTTCCCACTCCCTTGCAGAAACCTGAACCAGGGTATGCCCTACCTAGGTAAAGGTAAAGGGACCCCTGACCATTAGATCCAGTTGTGGCTGACTCTGGAGTTACGGCGTTCATCTCGCTTTATTGGCTGAGGGAGCCGGGTGGCCAGCATGACTAAGCCGCTTCTGGTGAACCAGAGCAGTGCACGGAAACGATGTTTACCTTCCCACCTGAGCGGTACCTATTTATCTACTTGCACTTTGAAGTGCTTTCGAACTGCTATGTTGGCAGGAGCTGGGACCGGGCAACAGGAGCTCACCCCGTCGCGGGGATTCGAACCACCGACCTTCTGATCGGCAAGTCCTAGGCTCTGTGGTTTAACCCACAGCGCCACCCGCATCCATACCCTGCCTAATGGGCCTCTAATTTACTGAGACAGTCTCATGGTTGCCACAAAAGCCATGATTCCTGAGCTGCCCCAGGACCTATAGGGTTTATGATCAAGAGCCATGAGTTACTTCCCTCCCTTGGGATAGTGAATTCTCAAACTTTTTGTGAAAGTGAGCAGAGAGGGAGAGATTTCTTGGCATTGATAGGAGATTGAGAATTGGAGGGATTGTTCTGTGGTATTACGGCAGCGGATAAAGGTGTAGTGTAACTTGATTTTGTTTGAAATGTATAGCACAGGATAGTACGCACCCCGGAAATGATCTCTTTCAGCTTCTGCCTTCTGGAAGAAGGTATAGGGTTATAAAGGCCAGGACTAGCCGCCTGCAGTTTCTATGCAAATGCAGTTCTGGTTCTAAGTGCAGCATAAGGGGTGTCTATAGTATAGCCTATTTTAAAATGGGGTTTTAGAGTTTTTAGGGGTTTTTGAATGTTTTATGTAGTTTTTATGTAGTTTTATGTAGTTTTTATGTAGTTTTATGTAGTTTTGTGGTAGTTTCATGTAGTGTTTACGTAGTTTTTCAAATTTCATTGTTCTGCATGGGACAATGACAATAAAGATATCGTAATCATAATCGTAATCGTTATGAATAGATTGCGGACTTCCGTTTTTTGACGCCATGGTGAACAATGGTTCTCACCATAGCAGACCAAGGGCATGCAGCCGATTAAGGATAATTTGAGAATAATTATCATTGCAACCCCCCCCCCAGGTCGGGGAGAGCGCTCTCACTCGCAGATCGCCCAGTAGCTGCCTCCCGCTCCTACTGAATGCCCTGCATGCATTGGAAACTCTCCAACATGGTCACCATGCACAGAGATTCTTCTGTTTTTTAAGATATATCCGAGTTCAGACTTGAGAAGCAGGCATGTTCTGGAAGAAGGAGACAAGTTAACCTGCTGTTGAATGAATCAGCCACTGAGTGCCAAGGTCTCAATCTGGGGAAGATTTTAATCATAATTGGATTGGTATGTGGTAGAGAGAAGCCTTTGTTTTCTCTTTATATATTCACCATGCTTTTTTAATAATATGGCATCTCTTCACCAAAGCAAAAAATTAGTTACTAATGGATTGCAATTATTAATGGATTGCAAGAGGGAATCAATCAGAACTTTATAATGCTTATGGATTAATTCAAAGAATGGAACTGTGTGGAACATATTGGGATGTTCTGTGGCAAAACCCTCCCATGGAGGATTCTAACTTTGATTTATTATGGTGTTGATGAGATATCAGCTTGTTATCAGATGGGAAAGTATTGAAAGAAAATGCTGGAAGTCTGCCCAGATTAATGGCCAGATGCCAGACCACTTTCGGTTTGGAGAAAAGCAAGGTGGTGAAAGGTCACTACGCAGTAAAATTGAGTCCTTGGGGCAAGGGGGAAATGCTGGAAATGATTGATTGCAACAAGAAAGGAAGGTTGAACTTTTTTTAAAAAACAAAAACAAAAACATTCCACACAGAAAGTTACCAGATATAAAATCCTCTTGCAAATTAAAGGATATGGAACAGTTAAATACGAATGAAAGTCAACACATCAGTAGCTGATAAAATAAAGGATCAACATAGGAACTGTATTATTTGGGTTAAATTGGATTGAAGCAGCAAAAAGGAATCTACATCTCCTAAAAAATCTCCTAAAATCAGAACATGGGAACTCAACCAAAATGTTTAATTTGAAATCTGACAATTGGCTTTTTAAATTGAATTATGATTTGGTATTGTATTAATGTGGTCTATATTGGATTGTTATTAATGAAAAATTATTAAAAATTATTATATTAAAAAATGCAATGTATTGTTGTGGACTGCTGCAGGCTATGGTGGATGATGGGGATTGGTCGCCCTGAGTGACCCGATTGCTGCAAATAGGCAGGAAGGGAGCTTGGGCAAAGCACCTTCTCTAAAAAAGCCCATAAGGAAAATTCTGGTTCCGAAGGGTCCAGTGGTGTCGGAGAACGCTCCCTAGGAGTCTCCAAAGCTCCGAAGGGAGCCACGGAAGCTCCAATATTGAACGCAGAGACACTGTGCAATCAAGACCTCTCAGCAAAACGCCTCAAGTGCCACCATTAAAGCAGCAACTTCTCTATAAAGTAAAAAGAAATCAGACCAATTTGGGCAAATATATATATATATATTTATATATATATATATATAAATATATATACTGCTTCTCAAGTCTGAACTCGGATATATCTTAAAAAACAGAAGAATCTCTGTGCATGGTGACCATGTTGGAGAGTTTCCAATGCATGCAGGGCATTCAGTAGGAGCGGGAGGCAGCTACTGGGCGATCTATATATATATATATATATATATATATATATATATATATACACTGGATATATATATACACTGGATATATATATACACACATATATATATATACACTCAAGAAATCACTCAAGATATCTCTCAAGTAATTAAGGAACAAAAGAAGAAAAGGCACACTAGCCTGGGAACTTCCTCTCTGCCCAGAACATTGGAGGCTATACACCACACCCCCTCTACAGTATTTATAGGAACTCAAACACTGAGATCCTGCTCTGTTCCAGTAACAAGAAGCCGAAAGCACCAGCCTGAAGATGACGAGTGAGACCTCGTCGAAACGTCGCCTAGACACCCCAACTTTTACACGGGAAGACACCCGAGGACACCAAAACCTGCATTCCTGTACCCGTGAAAATCTACGAAAGCATATATATATATATATATATAGAGGATCCACACCAGGGAGGTAAAGAGTAGCCCCCCCCCCCCCCCGTCATGGCATAAAATCTGGAGGGACTAAGAGAAGAATAAATGACATACCCCTTCCTTTTTAAAAAAAAATAATATTTATTAAACTTTCCAATAGAAACATACAAATACAAAACAACTACAATAAAAACAAACACAAACACAAAACAACAAGTATAATTCCAAAACTTATTTTCTCAACCTAATTTCCCCGACTTCCTCATACCTCACCGTTTTGTATTCTAATTTCATTATTCCATCAGCAACTCCATTCCCTTATTTCCCAAAATTTTTTAACGAATTCCATTCCTTTTCTTACTCTAATGTCTCTGAAAACCACCATATTTTTAGATCCATGTCAATCTAACATTCTTTAATCTTATAATATTTGTTGAGATAGTCCTTAAATTTCTTCCAATCTTCTTCCACTGTCTCTTTCTCCTGGTCTCGGATTCTGCCCGTCATCTCTGCAAGTCCCATGTAGTCTGTCATCTTCATCTGCCATTCTTCCAGAGTGGGTAAGTCTGATGTCTTCCAATACTTTGCGATGAGAATCCTTGCTGCTGTTGTGGCATACAAAAATAAAGTTCTGTCCTTCTTTAACACCACATGGCTGACCATACCCAGGAGAAAGGCCTCTGGTTTCTTCAGGAAAGTGTACTTAAACATCTTTTTCATTTCATTATATATCATTTCCCAGAAAGCCTTAATCCTTGGGCATGTCCACCAGAGGTGAAAGAATGCGCCTTCATTTTCTTTGCACTTCCAACATTTGTTATCTGGCAAGTGGTAAATTTTTGCAAGCTTGACTGGGGTCATGTACCACCTATAGATCATTTTCATAATATTTTCTCTCAAGGCGTTATACGCCGTGAATTTCATACCGGTGGTCCACAACCTTTCCCAGTCAGCGAACATAATATTGTGACCAATATCTTGCGCCCACTTAATCATAACTGATTTAACTGTTTCATCCTGCGTATTCCATTTCAACAGCAAGTTATACATTTTTGATAAGTTCTTAGTATTGGATTCTAACAGTTCTGTTTCCAATTTAGATTTCTCCACCTGGAAGCCAGTTTTCTTATCCAACTTGTAAACCTCCATTATTTGATAATAGTGAAGCCAATCTCTAACTTTATCCTTTAATTTCTCAAAACTCTGCAGTTTGAAGTTACTACCCTCCTGTTCTAAGATTTCCCAATATTTCGACCATATACACTCCATATTAAGTTTTTTCACAGCTTTTGCCTCCATTGGTGAAAGCCACCTTGGAGTTTTGTTCTCCAGTAGGTCTTTATATCTGATCCAAACATTGTACAATGCTTTCCTGACAATATGATTTTTAAAGCCTTTATGAACCTTAACTTTGTCATACCACAAATATGCATGCCACCCAAAGAAGTTATTAAAACCTTCCAAATCTAAAATGTCTGTGTTTTTGAGGAGCAGGCAATCCTTCAACCAGCAGAAAGCTGCTGATTCATAGTAGAGTTTCAAGTCTGGCAGGGCAAATCCCCCCCTTTCCTTTGCATCAGTTAAAATCTTAAATTTTATTCTGGGTTTTTTGCCCTGCCAGACAAATTTAGAAATGTCTCGCTGCCATCCCTTAAAACACTCCATCTTATCAACAATTTGCAATGTTTGAAACAAAAATAACATTCTAGGCAATACATTCATCTTAATTGCTGCTATTCGACCAGACAAAGAAAGCTTCAAGTTTGACCAAATTTCTAAATCTTTTTTCACTTGATTCCAACATTTCTCACATTTCTCAAATAAAAACCTCCAGGACCCTTCCACCCCATTGTAAATTGATAATAATGCTACCTCTGAACTTTTGATCAGCTTTAACCCAGTGATTTCTGTGATCTCTTTAAACATACATTGCCCCCCAAAAATGCATATATTTACACCACTGCCCCATTTGAACATAATTCCATTTCCTGGCATCCCCTCCAACATAACACCGAATATTCCTCGTTTATTTGATTTAATCGGACTGGTGTTAAATACCATCTCTAAAAAATTTATAATAATTTTATTTTATTCTTATGGACAGCCTTTTCAACGTAGACTGAAATTAGTGGAGCTCCAACCGGGGCTTTTGTTGAACCAGTAAATCTTAAATAATTAACGGCTGGAGTCATCTCATGGGGCGGGGGAGGGAGACCCAAGCCTTGCATTCTTGAGCCCCCTTTTCTACTTATATTTTATAAATTTCACTGATTTCCCCTTTTATAACTGTATTTTCTTCTTTATCGCCTCTTTTTATAGAGCAGTCTCTATCCTCCTACATTATCTGTTCACTGACCAGAAATGCTACAACACATGGCTCTTGACCATAAAACCTCTAGGTCCTGGTCTCCATGGCAACCATGAGACCATCTCAGTAAATTAAAGGCCCAACACATAAGACAGAACATACCCTAGTTCAGGTCTCTCCAAGGGAATGGGAAGGCAGAAATCCATTTGTAATAATAATAATAATAATAATAATAATAATAATAATAATAATAATAAAATTTATTTATATCCCGCCCTCCCCAGCCGAAGCTGGGCTCAGGGCGGCTAACAACCATAAAACAGTACAAAAGTACAGCACAAACAACACTCTAAAATCATTCATTATAAAATTAATTAAATTCAAGCCACTGGCCACCATTGGGCCAGAGCTCCGCGAAGATTGCCAAGGCAGGGAGTCAGGCTGTGCCCTGGCCAAAGGCCTGGCGGAACAGCTCTGTCTTGCAGGCCCTGCAGAAAGATGTCAAGTCCCGCAGGGCCCTAGTCTCTTGTGACAGAGTGTTCCACCAGGTCGGAGCCACAGCCGAAAAAGCCCTGGCTCTAGTTGAGGCCAGCCTAACTTCTCTGTGGCCTGGGACCTTCAAGATGTTTTTATTTGAAGTCCGTAAGTTTCTCTGTGGGACATACCAGGAGAGGCAGTCCCGTAGGTATGAGGGTCCTAGGCCGTATAGGGCTTTAAAGGTTAAAACCAGCACCTTAAACCTGATCCTGTACTCCACCGGGAGCCAGTGCAGCTGGTATAGCACTGGGTGAATGTGATCTCGCAGCGAAGACCCCGTAAGGAGTCTCGCTGCAGCATTCTGCACTCGCTGGAGTTTCTGGGTCAGTCTCAAGGGCAGCCCCACATAGAGCGAGTTACAATAATCCAGTCTGGAGGTGACCATTGCGTGGATCAGAGTGGCTAGGTCAGGGCGAGAGAGGTAAGGGAAGTTTGTGCTGAGCCCATTGTCTGAGAAGGATAATTCGATGGTGAAATTCGAAGTGATGATGCAGTGCCCTTCTATAAGGCTAGGGGATCCATTAAGGTGGTCTGTTCCCAGAGACTTATGGTATCTGGTGGATTCCTGAATACTCAGGAATTTTCAAGTTGGCATGCTCACCACTTCTGTCAAAGTCTTGCTATAGAATTGGGAATTAAGGTAGGCGCTTGACAGGTTGGCTCTCAAGTGTCATCCTCAACACTCTCAACTGCCTTCCTCAACACTAAAGCAAACAGGGCTCCCTCATATTCTCAGGAGTGTCAGGTGATGAAGTAGAACAGTGCCTGGAAGGGACTCAACAGCTTGCAAGGCAACATCTCACTCTGGAAAGCCTGTGGTTTTTATCTGCCTTTTAGAAGACAGGAGTGCCTGGCTTCCTGTGGTCCATGGGGTCACAAAGAGTCAGACACGACTAAACAACAAAGTGGTTTTAATGAGTTTTAATCAGCTTTAACTCTTCTTCAAGTGATTCATGAAGTGACTTGTGAAGATAAGATACTTGTGCTGTCATGTTTTCTGGTTCTGTTTGGCTTTTACAAGCCATGGATATTTGTTCTTAATGAGTCTATGACTGAATCGCAGACAGAGTGTTGCGAGTACAATTTCTACCTTTATTCCTTAGTCAAGAACTGGTTTTCTGTGACCCAATATGTTATTGTACATTATAAATGTTCTTGTAGGTGTGACTCCATACTTATGCATGATTACAAATGGCCACGACTTCCAAGAAGCAGCCTCCCCAAGCCTTTTCTCTTTTTCACAATGCTTGGTTTGTTCATACAGATGGCACACCCACATCAGTCTCTTTAAACCTCCACATAAAGGGACGTGTCTACATAGTGGTGGAAATTAGCCTACGAAAAAGTAGAGCACCAGACAAGACTTTTGCTGCTCTCAGAGAGAGGTGACCAACGTGAAGGCAATTTAGGCTTACCAGGAATGTAAGTAAAAGATTTTGTTCATAGAAACATAAAGTATAGAGTTGAAAGGGGCCCAACGGGTTGTCTAGTCAACCCCCTGCAATCTCAACAAATGATACTTGCTTAGTTTTGCAAATGTGCTAGTAGTTGTGTTATTTGTCAGTTCCTGTGCAGGGATCAGCAGAGAGAGAGAAAAATGCTGTCTTGTCTATGTGCATGTGTAAAAACCAGTTGTATGAAAATCGTAGCCTGTTTCCACATTGTCAACGTAAAACACAACTAGGATGTTCGCTACTTGTGGAGATGAAATTAAGCACTTACAGCTTTTCAGATATTATAACACTGAGAAGCAGAAATTAAATTCCTCCCTATAACACAGCTATTATTGGAATCAAAACAGCTGTGGTATAAAGCCAGCATACCCTTATCAATTTTGTCTCTTTTCCCATACTTTTCTGTTGAAAGATGTAGTGAAGAGAGAGTAAATTAGCCTACGAAAAAGTAGAGCACCAGACAAGACTTTTGCTGCTCTCAGAGAGAGGTGACCAAAGTGAAGGCAATTTAGGCTTACCAGGAATGTAAGTAATGACCGCTCCCCACTTAAAACGGGGGGCGCCTTTTGCGTGCAGCCCTGGATCTGGAGTGGCCCCATCAGCATAGGCTTTGCCTTCCCTCAGGTGGGATACCTGGAGGTCCCCGCCTACCCCAGCGAGTTGTCCAATCCCACCTGGGGGAAGTGTTGCCAGGGAAACCAGGCCAGGTAAGGGGAGGGATTACCTGCCCACACAATAGAGGGTGGATCTTAATTGTTAATCCTCACTTGGTAAAAGTTTTTGTTCATAGAACATATAGTGTAGTGTTGGAAGGGGCCCAACGGGTGGTCTAGTCAACCCCCTGCAATCTCAACAAATGATTCTTGCTTAGTTTTGCAAATGTGCTAGTAGTTGTGTTATCCGTCAGTTCCTGTTCAGGGATCAGCAGAGAGAGAGAGAAATGCTGTCTTGTCTACGTGCGTGTGTAAAAACCAGTTGTATGAAAATCTTAGCCTGTTTCCACATTGTCAACTTAAAACACAACTAGGATGTTCGCTACTTGTGGAGATGAAATTTTTCAGATACTATAACACTGAGAAGCAGAAATTTAATTCCTTCCTGTAACACAGCTATTATTGGAATCAAAACAGTTGTGGTTTAAAGCCCGCATACCCTTATCAATTTTGTCTCTTTTCCCATACTTTTCTGTTGAAAGATGTAGTGAAGAGAGAGTAAAATAAAAAATATGCAATTCAACTATGTAAGGGTCTGTTTTCAGATGACTTAGTAATTTGTAAACAAAAATGCAATGGTTGTGTATTGTGGCATGGTCCCCAATAACCCAACCGGAAAGAAGTTCTAGAGACAGTGAAAACAGAGTTTGGCCATCGGCATCTGTTCTTCTCTGGCAGCAATGCTGCTATTCCACTTCACATCCCCAGAAAGAGGCACTTTGCAGTGAATTCCAAAATGCTGCCACCCATCAGCTCACTATTTCCCCCACCCTCCCTCTTGTTCGGTGTTGTGTTCACTCCATATAATTCGAGTCAAGTGGATAGCCTCAGTACAAGAAACAACTGTGTAGCAGAGATCACTTTTACTTTGGGGGCACAAAGACACACACTGTCTCTGCTACAAGAAGTCTTCACTCTCTGAGCCCAGAGAGCGTTTCGACGTATAAAATTTTTGCTGAGGAAAAGTACACACAGAAAGTGCAAAGTCCACTTGCTCAAAAAAGTCCTGCAACTGCCAGAGTTCCCTCTGTGTAGACGTCTTGCAATGTGTCTAACTTCCTTCAGATAAGCTCTTCACATATCCAACACATTTTCCCCAGATCATTCCAACAGTATCCATGTCTCCAATGCCCCACAACAGTGAATGCTGAAACTTGAGTTCTTTATCTATCCTGGGATATGTGTTAGTTTGCCCAGCAACACAAAGAAGACAGTCACAAGATGCATGCAGCTGCACTTTTAGGAGGCGGGGAACCATTTCTGCTGACTCAAAGAGAAGTGACCCTTTCTCACTTTCCTTAATACTTCAGCAGTGGACTGAAACCAGCTTGCTTTACAAGAAATAAATGGAGTCATACACTTGTCATTTTGTATCTACTTGTATCTACTTGGCAAGTTACAGTGGGGAAAACTAGCAAAATATTAAATGGCAGGAGATTTCATGTAATCATGAACGCTTCTGGAATGGCACTTCAAACTGATATACTGCATTTTCTGTTTTCCAGGTAAACAGTGGGGGAAAATACCATCAAAACCAAAGAAGGTTTAACTGGATTTGTTTCCTTCCTCGGCATACACGTGGGGCTTCATATCAGGAAACCATGAGCTGCTTTACTCAAATGCTGGGAAACTGGATTAGTTTTCCTTCCTTGGAAGAATACCTGAGCTCAGTGGCTCACTCTTGGTGGTTGCGTATGCTTCTGATTTTGCCTTGTTCAATCGTTATAATGACGTATTTGTTTGTCTGTGCAATCTCATTTTTGCTCTATGTCTACAAGAAGAGGAATAACCAGCAAGAAACTGATTTTGATACCAAATGTTGGAAAAAGCCAAAGCAAGTTACGACTCAAGTTTTAGATATATTTGGAAAGATATGGCATGGTGAGTAAATGTTTCTTTCATACCAATAATTCAGCTACTATACTTTCATAGAACTGAGCATCAGAATTTCAGACTTGAGGCCCTGGAACAATAGTTACCACTTCTGGTTTTTACCATGTGGTGGGTACACAGCGAATTTAATGAGTATATCATTGTGTAGTGAGACTTTGAGGGTGCAATTTTCTTCAGCATGGTAAATCACTAGGTAACCCTGAAGCATAAACTCTGGACACAAACCATGGAATTTGTCAGCAAAGGATGTGGTGATGTGGTGATGGCTGCTAATTTGGATGGACACTGTGAGAAACAGGATGATAGAATACAAAGAGCTTTGGCTTGATCAAGAGGATCCATCTTATGTTCTCATTGCATCCCAGAGTGTAATGTTGCTTTAGATGTTGGAGCATAAATCAGAAACACATTACTAAAACCAAGCTTGGGTCATAAGGATGAAACCCTGTGGCTACTTAGGACATGGTCAAGGGTGCATCTGTCTGGGAAACTGTTTTCTCACATTGTATAAAGTGATTCAGAGAATGGCCTGAAGATGCCTGAAATTAGAGCTCTTAAGGATGGGGAAAGAATGTGCAACACTCTGTACAGAAGGGTAATACTGTTCTTCAAATAAAAAAGGCTCAGGAAAATATAGTATTATATATATTTTTTTATAAGATATTTATTGGAATTTTCCAGAATAATACATTGTAAAACAAAAAGAAAAGAAACAACAAAAATATAGAAATACAAAAACAGAAAAATAAAAACAACTAAAAACACATAGAATTTCCCTTTACTTGTTTTCTTTTAACTTATTTTCCGGACCTCCTCATACCTCCCTTTCTTATATTCCAATTCAAATTATTAATTCAGCAAATCCTCACCATTAGTTTTTACTTAATTCAAAACCTTATTTTCAATATCTCTTAGCATTACAGCTGGAAACCACTTAATTTCTATCCAACATCATTCTAACATTCATAAATTTTACAATATTTCTGCAAATAGTCTTTAAACTTCTTCCAATCTTCTTCCGCCGACTCTTTTCCCTGGTCTCGGATTCTGCCGGTCATTTCTGCCAGTCCCATATAGTCGATCATCTTCATCTGCCATTCTTCCAGAGTGGGTAGATCTTGTGTCTTCCAATATTTTGCGATAAGTATTCTTGCTGCTGTTGTCGCATACATAAAAAAAGTTCTATCCTTCTTTGGCACCAATTGGCCAACCATGCCTAGGAGAAAGGCCTCTGGTTTCTTCAAGAAGGTATATTTAAATACCCTTTTCATTTCATTATAAATCATCTCCCAGAAAGCCTTAATCCTTGGGCACGTCCACCAAAGGTGAAAGAATGTACCTTCAGTTTCTTTACATTTCCAACATTTATTATCGGGCAAATGATAGATTTTTGCAAGCTTGACTGGGGTCATGTACCACCTGTAAATCATTTTCATAATATTCTCTCTTAAGGCATTACATGCCGTAAATTTCATGCCGGTGGTCCATAACTGTTCCCAGTCAGCAAACATAATATTATGTCCAACATCCTGTGCCCATTTAATCATAACAGACTTCACCGTTTCATCCTCGGTGTTCCATTTCAGCAGCAAGTTATACATCTTTGACAAAATCTTAGTTTTGGGTTCTAACAGTTCTGTTTCTAATTTCGATTTTTCCACCTGGAATCCAATTTTCTTGTCCAATTTGTAAGCCTCCATTATCTGATAATAATGAAGCCAGTCTCGCACTTTGTTTTTTAGTTTCTCAAAACTCTGCAATTTCAATTTGTCTCCCTCTTGCTCCAGAATTTCCCAATATTTTGGCCATTTGGACTCCATATTGAGTCTTTTAAAGGCTTTCGCTTCCATTGGTGACAACCACCTTGGGGTTTTATTTTCCAATAAGTCTTTGTATCTTATCCAAACATTAAACAACGCTTTCCTGACAATATGGTTTTTAAATGCTTTGTGTACTTTAACCTTGTCGTACCACAAATATGCATGCCACCCAAAAGCATTATTAAATCCTTCTAAGTCCAAAATGTCTGTGTTCTCAAGAAGCAGCCATTCTTTCAGCCAGCAGAATGCTGCTGATTCATAATAGAGTTTAAGGTCTGGCAGGGCAAATCCACCCCTTTCCTTTGCATCAGTTAATATCTTAAATTTTATTCTGGGCTTCTTGCCCTGCCAGACAAATCTAGAAATGTCTTTCTGCCACTTCTTGAAACAGTCCACCTTGTCCACAATTTGCAATGTTTGAAACAAAAACAACATTCTAGGCAATACATTCATTTTTATAACTGCAATTCGACCCAACAAGGAAAGCTTCAAGTTTGACCAAATTTCTAGATCTTTTTTCACTTCCGTCCAGCCTTTTTCATAATTATCTTTAAATAAATTCACATTTTTTGCTGTCATATTAATCCCCAAATATTTCACTTTCTTAACCAGAGTCAAACCTGTCTCATTCTGAAACCTTTCTTTTTCAATTGGTGTTAAATTTTTCTCTAAAACCTTGGTTTTTAACTTGTTCAATTTAAATCCTGCCACTTGACCAAATTCTTGAATTAAGTCTAAAACCCTTTTAGTACTAGATTCTGGCTCCTGTAACGTCAAAACTAAGTCATCTGCAAAAGCTCTCAGTTTGTACTGTTTAGCTCCGACCTGTATACCTTTAACCAACTGGTCTCTTCTAATCATATTCAGCAGGACCTCCAGAACCGATATAAAAAGCAATGGGGAAATTGGGCACCCCTGTCGTGTCCCTTTTTCTATCTTAAATTCTTCCGTAACCACATTATTTACAATTAATTTTGCTTTCTGTTCAGAATATATTGCACCTATACCATTTTCAAAACCTTGTCCTACCCCCATCCCCTGTAGATTCTTTTTCATAAAACTCCAAGAAATGTTGTCAAAAGCTTTCTCCCCGTCCACAAATATCAAAACTGCTTTAGTGTTTATATTCACTTCTAGTTTTTCCAAAATATCAATTATATTCCTCAAATTGTCAGACAAATGTATTCCC
>NC_138499.1:38992419-39075476 GCF_964252035.2 Podarcis erhardii | reverse complement strand
TGGACTTGCTATGAAAGCCACCGACATGTCTTTGGGGCTTCACTTGGGCTTCTGCCCTTTTCCTTAGCTGTAGCTCCCACCCCATCCCAGCTGCCACAGAGGATTTTGCACAGGTGGTTTGCTAGTGCAGATGCTCCCAAGCAGAATCCCATACTTTGCGTTGTTCTTTCCAGTAATGAATAGCCATCTTTACTAATGACTGAATTTTGCAAAACTCTTTGTACTTGAGGATGTTTTCAACTTTGAGACGTATTTTCCTAAACCTAGTAGTATTCTAGTATTAAAGTCAGCAGCAATTATTATATGAGAGCCTGCAGTTACAGCATAGAAATCAGATAACACATTATCCAGATTCCTTCAGTTCTTAGATCCCTGAGGAAGAATGTAGACAAGTTGTACAAGAAAGCATGAAATTTCTGCATGGAAGCACAGGAATTGTCTTGCAATTACTAGAGTAAAAGAAGAAGAAGAAGAAGAAGCACTCTCATAGCTGTTTTGAGGTCAGGTCAGGTTTTCCTGCAATCTGTGATCAAGGGCCAAAAGACCCAGGTTGACATGCTGTATTGGAAACATAGCCTGATTCAAATACGATGCCTGAAACATTATTGGGAGAAGAGGTTGATGTTGTCAATGGCTAAAAGCAAGCCTGCAGTTTCCAACTTATTTCATGTGTTGTTTTTCACCTGCTTGCCTGATACACTGTTTTATATTTTATAGCATTGTTTTATATCTTATAGCTTTATTTTATATCATATTTCACATATTTTATATAAAAAAGCATGAGTTAAATTTAATAACTTACCTGGAAACCGATATATGGAATGATCAATTATTGTAAAGCACTCTCTTCCTGTCTCCTTGAAAAGTCTAGCGATAAGGAAGAAATAGTCAATAGTACAAACTGGGTGATAAAAGATAATAAGCACTGGTCCTTTAGGGAGATGTTCCATGCCAAAAACTTCATAACCTGGAAATAATATAAAATGCAATAAATAAATGTGATTTTGTTGAAAAATAAATGGAATATTGGAATCTTTTATTGGAAGAAAACACTGTGGTTCAGAAAACTGTAATTTAAGATCAGTTAAAAAGCTCTCCTATATGTTGCAGCATTCTGGATACTAGGTTGTCATCCACATGGACTGGGACTTTCTCTGTTGTGCTCACATAATAAATGATATTTCTCCTCTGCTGGAATCTTCATTCCTTGCTTAATTTTGGGCGCAGGTGGAAAAAAAATTGCCTAGTCTTTGAGTGAGCTAAAACTGTGACTTGCTGTTTCAATCTCCTTGAAACTTTCATCAGGGGCGTCTCAAGCATATGCGTTGCCGGAGTGTAAAGATCCGCCTGGCACCCCTAGGTTGCCCAGAGTTGTCGACCTTTTTTAAGGGGGGACCCCAAAGTTGTTGACTTTTTTTAAGGAGATAGTTGTTTATCTTTAGAATGGTTGCAGCCGCAGTGACTCACAGTGCCAACTAACGGGGGTTCCAGCGCCCAACGCACAGGGGCGTACGAACGTGGGTGCAGGTTCCATGCTAGGGGGGAACAAAATATCAGGCGGCCCAGTCGCCATGCTGTCTGCCTGCTGCCTCCACACCGCCCGCTGCATGGCGGCTAACTGCTTCAACTGGGACCCATTCGCTCCTATTCGTCAGATTTGTTGCTGCCGTCGGCACTGTTGGCACGTGGCGGATCCTGTCCAGAGATGTTTCCTCTGCTGCCACTTCCATTCCCCATTGCTCTGCGCTGGGACGTCACGTTGAGCGGTGCTGGGAACGTGTGATGACAGCGGAAAAGCCAGCAAAGGAACCCACAGGTCGGCACATGCAACAGGATGCATCGTGCAGCGCCCACAACGTTACATGGTGCTCCGGGCATGGCACTGAAACAGTTAGTGGCCATGCAGCTGGGGCAAGAGCTGACAGGCTCTTCTGCTGTGGGCAGGTTGGTGCGAGTTTGGGAGTGATCGTTGGAGTCCGGGGAAGAGCCGCCTGCAGAAGACGAACTCTGACCGGCTCTGCTCCTCTCGGCTGTCGGCAGCTCTTCTCTAGACTCCAACGCTCAGCCCTGGACACTCAACCTGACATTCCTGAGAGCCTGGCGCCCGGATGCCGTGCACCCCTAGCGCCAATGGATAAGATGCCCCTGACTTTCATATGGGTTATAACACTATATTTTCCTGAGCCTTTTTTATTTGAAGAACAGTATTACCCTTCTGTACAGAGTGTTGCACATTCTTTCCCCATCCTTAAGAGCTCTAATTTCAGGCATCTTCAGGCCATTCTCTGAATCACTTTATACAATGTGAGAAAACAGTTTCCCAGACAGATGCACCCTTGACCATGTGCTAAGTAGCCAGAGGGTTTCATCCTTATGACCCAAGCTTGGTTTTAGTAAGGTGCTTCTGATTTATGCTTCAACATCTAAAGCAACATTACACTCTGGGATGCAATGAGAACATAAGATGGATCCTCTTGATCAAGCCAAAGGTCTCTGTATTCCATCATCCTCTTTCTCACAGTGTCCATCCAAATTAGCAGCCATCACCACATCACCACATCCTGTGCTGACAAATTCCATGGTTTGTGTACAGAGTTTATGCTTCACGGTTACCTAGTGATGCTTAAGAAAATTGCACCCTCAAAGTGTCACTACACGATGATATACTCATTAAATTAGCTGTGTACCCACCACACAGTTAAAACTGTAATGGTAACTATTGTTCCAGGGCCTCAAGTCTGAAATTCTGATGCTCAGTCCTATGAAAGTATAGTAGCTGAATTATTGGTATGAAAGAAACATTTACTCACCATGCCATATCTTTCCAAATATATCTAAAACTTGATACGTAATTTGCTTTGGCTTTTTCCAACATTTGGTATCAAAATCAGTTTCTTGCTGGTTATTCCTCTTCTTGTAGACATAGAGCAAAAATGAGATTGCACAGACAAACAAATACGTCATTATAACGATTGAACAAGGCAAAATCAGAAGCATACGCAACCACCAAGAGTGAGCCACTGAGCTCAGGTATTCTTCCAAGGAAGGAAAACTAATCCAGTTTCCCAGCATTTGAGTAAAGCAGCTCATGGTTTCCTGATATGAAGCCCCACGTGTATGCCGAGGAAGGAAACAAATCCAGTTAAACCTTCTTTGGTTTTGATGGTATTTTCCCCCACTGTTTACCTGGAAAACAGAAAATGCAGTATATCAGTTTGAAGTGCCATTCCAGAAGCGTTCATGATTACATGAAATCTCCTGCCATTTAATATTTTCCTAGTTTTCCCCACTGTAACTTGCCAAGTAGATACAAGTAGATACAAAATGACAAGTGTATGACTCCATTTATTTCTTGTAAAGCAAGCTGGTTTCAGTCCACTGCTGAAGTATTAAGGAAAGTGAGAAAGGGTCACTTCTCTTTGAGTCAGCAGAAATGGTTCCCCGCCTCCTAAAAGTGCAGCTGCATGCATCTTGTGACTGTCTTCTTTGTGTTGCTGGGCAAACTAACACATATCCCAGGATAGATAAAGAACTCAAGTTTCAGCATTCACTGTTGTGGGGCATTGGAGACATGGATACTGTTGGAATGATCTGGGGAAAATGTGTTGGATATGTGAAGAGCTTATCTGAAGGAAGTTAGACACATTGCAAGACGTCTACACAGAGGGAACTCTGGCAGTTGCAGGACTTTTTTGAGCAAGTGGACTTTGCACTTTCTGTGTGCACTTTTCCTCAGCAAAAACTTTATACGTCGAAACGCTCTCTGGGCTCAGAGAGTGAAGACTTCTTGTAGCAGAGACAGTGTGTGTCTTTTTGCCCCCAAAGTAAAAGTGATCTCTGCTACACAGTTGTTTCCTGTACTGAGGCTATCCACTTGACTCAAATTATATGGAGCGAACACAACACCGAACAAGAGGGAGGGTGGGGAAAATAGTGAGCTGATGGGTGGCAGCATTTTGGAATTCACTGTAAAGTGCCTCTTTCTGGGGATGTGAAATGGAATAGCATCATTGCTGCCAGAGAAGAACAGATGCCGAAGGCCAAACCTGTTATTACTGTCTCTAGAACTTCTTTCCGGTTGGGTTATTGGGGACCATGCCACAATACACAACCATTGCATTTTTGTTTACAAATTACTAAGTCATTTGAAAACAGACCTTTACATAGTTGAATTTTTATTTTACTCTATCTCCACTACATCTTTCAACAAAAAAGTATGGGAAAAGAGACAAAATTGATAAGGGTGTTGTTGTTTAGTCATTTAGTCGTGTCCAACTCTTTGTGACCCCCTGGACCAGAGCACGCCAGGCACTCCTGTCTTCGACTGCCTCCTGCAGTTTGGTCACACTCATGATTGTAGCTTCGAGAACACTGTCCAACCATCTTGTCCTCTGTCGTCCCCTTCTTCTTGTGCCCTCATCAGGGTCTTCTCCAGGGAGTCTTCTCTTCTCATGAGGTGGCCAAAGTATTGGAGCCTCAGCTTCATGATCTGTCTTTCAAGTGAGCACTCAGGGCTGATTTCCTTCAGAATGGATAGGTTTGATCTTCTTGCAGTCCATGGGACTCTCAAGAGCCTCATCCAGCACCATAATTCAAAAGCATCAATTCTTTGGTGATCAGCCTTCTTTATGGTCCAGCTCTCACTTCCATACATCACTACTGGAAAAACCATGGCTTTAACCATTGTTGGCAAGGTGATGTCTCTGCTTTTTATGATGCTGTCTAGGTTTGCCATCGCCTTTCTCCCAAGGAGCAGACGTCTTTTAATTTCATGGCTGCTGTCACCATCTGCAGTGATCATGGAGCCCAAGAAAGTAAAATCTCTCACTGCCTCCATTTCTTCCTCTTCTATTTGCCAAGAGGTGATGGGCCCAGGGGCCATGATCTTAGTTTTTTTGATGTTGAGCTTCAGACCATATTTTGCGCTCTCCTCTTTCACCCTCATTAAAAGGTTCTTTAATTCCTCCTCATTTTCTGCCATCAAGGTTGTGTCATCTGCATGTCTGAGGTTGTTGATATTTCTTCCGGCGGTCTTAATTCCGGCTTGGGATTCATCCAGTCCAGCCTTTCGCATGATGAATTCTGCATATAAGTTAAATAACCAGGGAGACAATATACAGCCTTGCCATACTCCTTTCCCAATTTTGAACCAATCAGTTGTTCCATATCCAGTTCTAACTGTAGCTTCTTGTCCCACATAGAGATTTCTCAGGAGACAGATGAGGTGATCAGGCATTCCCATTTCTTTAAGAACTTGCCATAGTTTGCTGTGGTTGACACATCAAAGGCTTTTGCATAGTCAATGAAGTAGAAGTAGATGTCTTTCTGAAACTCTCTAGATTTCTCCATAATCCAGCGCATGTTTGCAATTTGGTCTCTTGTTCCTCTGCCCCTTCTAAATCCAGCTTGCACTTCTGGGAGTTCTCGGTCCACATACTGCTTAAGCCTGCCTTGTAGAATTTTAAGCATAACCTTGCTAGCGTGTGAAATGAGTGCAATTGTGCGGTAGTTGGAGCATTCTTTGGCACTGCCCTTCTTTGGGATTGGGATGTAGACTGATCTTCTCCAATCCTCTGGCCACTGCTGAGTTTTCCAAATTTGCTGGCATATTGCGTGTAGCACCTTAACAGCATAATCTTTTAAAATTTTAAATAGTTCAGCTGGAATATCATCACTTCCACTGGCCTTGTTATTAGCTGTGCTTTCGAAGGCCCATTTGACTTCACTCTCCAGGATGTCTGGCTCAAGGTCAACAACCACACTACCTGGGGTATATGAGACATCCATTTATTTCTGGTATAGTTCCTCTGTGTAGTCTTGCCACCTCTTCTTGATGTCTTCTGCTTCTGTTAGGTCCTTTCCACTTTTGTCTTTTATTATGGTAATCTTTGTACAAAATATTCCTTTCATATCTCCAATTTTCTTGAACATATCTCTGGTTTTTCCCATTCTATTGTTTTCCTCTATTTCTTTGCATTGCTCATTTAAGAGGGCCTCTCTCCTTGCTATTTTTTGGAAATCTACATTCAATTTCCTGTATTTTTCACTATCTCCCTCACATTTTGCTTGCCTTCTCTCCCCCGCTATTTGTAAGGCCTCATTGGACAGCCACTTTGCTTTCTTGCATTTCCTTTTCATTGGGATGGTTTTAGTTGCTGCCTCCTGTATAATGTTATAAGCCTCCATCCATAGTTCTTCAGGGACTCTGTCCACCAAATCTAAATCCTTAAACCTGTTCCTCACTTCCACTGTGTATTCATAAGGGATTTGACTTAGATTGTATCTTGGGGCCACCAGGTGGTGCGTTGGAAGATGGCCGACAATAACATCTCTCTGACCCATACGAGGTAATTCAGGGGCTTCTATGGGAAGTAGGCAGCCTTCCCTTCCCCCCAGGATGTGGTGGGACCCTGTCTTGCCAGCGGTGTTCACAATGCACCCCCTTATCTGAGAGATGGGGGTGCCGAACACTTGGCACAAGCCCTCAGTGAAGTCAGCTCTTCCTGACGCCGATTCCAATTAGCGCGTGCTGGTTGCTTCAGCTCGGAATTATAATTGGAAACAGATGATTGGAAATGAAGCTGAAGCGCATATATCAAGTAAAGCTCGACGATAAGGCTGCTGAGTAATGGATCTCTGTGACCGGGAGCGACGGATGGATAAGTAAATCGTTTGATGTGTCACCACTAAGAGACTGTATGTTTGGAACGAAGGGGGGGGGGTGGAGGAAAAACCCTTTTTCTCCCTTTATATGATGTGATAAAATAACCCTCCACCCCAGAAAGAAACAAGATTGTTGTGTTTTTTAAGAATCATAAGCAGGATTTTAAGAACTGTGTGGGGATGGATTACAACAAGAGAGAAAATGAACGGTGAGAAAGTGGAAATTTTTTATGACGCAGTTAAAAAATAGCGTCTCGCCAAGACAGGCTTGCCGGAGAAAGAAGGATGGGGGAGGAGAATCAGGAATGTTGGAAAGAGAAGGAGTGTTGGAATTGAAAGTTTGACCTGACAGGGACTTCCGGGTCAGCGCCATCGGCGAATGGCGGACTTCCTCCAACCGGAGGAACGGGCTCCGTGAAAATTGGGTCTTCCCGCCGTGGCGAAGGCGGGGACCCATTAGAAATCCCAGGCGGAGAAGCCTGGGAGCGTGGGGTTCAGCAGAGCACCAAGAGCGCCTCCCCTACTCGCGGGGAAACCCCTCTTTGGGGCTCTGGAGCGGAGTGGGGTGAGCAGCGCGGTGCTGTGAACTGATTGCTACTTTCACGGAGGGAAGCCGCACAGCCATCGCCAGAGAGCGTTGACTTTTTCCTGATGACAATTGGACTCTAAACAAGTACCCGTGAGTAAAAACGGAAGATTTGATCAAGAAATTTATGAAATTCATGAATTAGGCAACGAAGCGGGAAGGTCTAAACAGGAAGTCCGCCTTCCGCTTTTTGTAAATAGACTGAAGCAAAGATTTTGCAAGCTAAATAGCCTGGAAAATTGATTTAAAGATTGAAATTTCCTGCATTTACAACCAATAAAACCCCCTTGGCAGCAGGAGAAAGGGGGGGGAATTTTGACCGTCTAAGCCTGCAGAGAGAGAGTAAAGGAGTATAAGTTTCCATCATCCCAAACCTGGGGACCGGGTGTCAGGACAGAAATTGTTGGAGATGTCCATTGATTGAAAGCAGAACACTTTGACAGATAGTTTTAAAAAAAAGAGAAACAAATTAACTTCAACGCTGCTTTCTGCATTCCTGTATTTTAAGGAAACAAAGTATTTGAAAATCGAAAGCAAATTTCCCTTTGTTGGATACATTTTAAAGATGGACATAAATAGAAATTGTGTCCGCTAGAGGGAGCTTGTCAGTTTGTTGCTGCAGTTTACAGGGAGACTTTACAGCTGTGAGAATCAGACCGTGGGACCAGTTGCTTGACCTTGAACAGAAATGCGCTGGGAGGAAGTTCTGGTGTCTGCCCTTGGCAAAACAAATGCTATGCTGAAGCAGTTGCATGAGAAAATGAACTTGATGAATGAAAAGTTGGACTTTATGACTGCTGTAGCCAGTGAATATGAACTAACAGGAAACAAAGATAAAGAAATCTTACAGCAACCAACTCAGGAAACTGGTTTGACAGGGCAAGCCCAAGGGCAGACGAAGATGGAAGAGGTTGCGATTCCACCTCAAATGATACAAATGGAGAGATCCAAAGTCCTGCATGACCAAAAGCCGCAGTATTGGAAGATTGAACTTAGAGTGTGTCTGGAAGTGTCTGGAGTCAAGGAAGCTCTTAGCTCTGGTGGGACTGTGAAACAAGTTGACAACTATTTTTGGAATAACTATTTTTTGGGTTACAAAATTAATCTAGGGGAGTGGAACTGTGGGGAATGGGCTAGCTTGATGAAAGAAAATGGAGATTACTACCGGTTGGAATTCCCCGGAGACCCACTCCTCAAGGAGAAAGGGAAGAAACTACGAAAGAAACCAACAAGGGATAGGGAAGGGTGCAAGTATAAACAGGAACAAGAAAATCCACAGAGGGGGCATAGAAGAGACCTAAGAGCCTCGGACATTAGAACACCAGATTGATGGACTGGATGTAATGGTTAGAAAGGACTGACATAACCCGAGACCAGGAAGAAGGGACGTTGGATAAAATTAGAGGGAAAAAGTTTATAAAAAGGAGAATTTCTTTCTATTTTTGGAATTAGTGTAATACTAATGAAATATCAGGGAATATGCTGGAAAGGAACTAATTGGCTTTAGTAGAAAGGTTTGAAGGAGTTATGTATAAATATGGCTTAAACTTTGAAATTTTATGGTTTTTAAGGTAAGATAAGGTTAAAGAAATTAACGGTAAATTGAATAACAGTATATAGTAAAAGCTGGAAAGGATATGCTGAGTTAACAAAAAAAAAAAGACCGATTGTTAAGATAAATTATTTAAATAAAAATTGAGAAACATGGGAAGAATTTGCTGAAATAATGAATTAAGTTAGAATACAAAAAGGGAGGTGTGAGGAGGTCTAAGAAACAAGCAAACGAAAGGATGTAATTTGGATTTGTATTTTTCTTTTCTATTTATGTTTTTTATTCTTTTTTCTCTTTTGTTGTTGTATTTTCCTGTTTTTTTTCTTTTTTCATCCTTTTTTATATACCTATGTATTTTTGAAATTTTGAATAAATATCATTAAAAAAAGAAAAAAAAAGAAAGTTTGACCTGACAGAGCCCTGTGACCTATTTGATTTATTTGGCTAGCCTGGAAAATAAAGGACAGACCGAAGATTAATTTGTTTATGGAAGCGTTAAACAGAGGCTGTCCTGGACTGATACAGCTTTTGAAGAATACAAAACCTACACAGAGACGCCAGCCTTCAGTCTGCTTGTGAGAATCATCAGAGATCGCAAAGAAAGGAATATATGACTACAACAAGATGAGAAAGAAAGTAATGAAGGACTATCCGGATTGAACTGGATAGAACTGATTAATTAGTGCAGTAAAATGAGTGATGTCTGGACTTATCCGGAATTTTGGACTCGCGCGGAGCTTGATATATGGGTACCCTCAAAAATATAAAATTTGGCTGTATAATTCGGAACCAATGTGATTTGAACAATGTGATGTGATTGGCCTGTTAATAAAAATTATTTTTTAAAAAAGAAGACTTAGATTGTATCTTACCGGCCCAGTGGTTTTTCCTACTTTCTTCAGTTTAAGCTTAAATTTTGCTATAAGAAGCTGATGATCTGAGCCACAGTCAGCTCCAGGTCTTGTTTTTGCTGACTGTATAGAGCTTCTCCATCTTTGGCTGCAGAGAATATAATCAATCTGATTTTGATGCTGCCCATCTGGTGATGTCCATGTGTAGAGTTGTCTCTTGTGTTGTTGGAAAAGAGTGTTTGTGATGACCAGCTTGTTCTCTTGGCAAAACTATTAACCTTTACCCTGCTTCGTTTTGAACTCCAAGGCCAAACTTGCCAGTTGTTCCTTTTATCTCTTGACTCCCTACTTTAGCATTCCAATCCCCTATAATGAGAAGAACATCCTTCTTTGGTATCATTTCTATAAGGTGTTGTAAGTCTTCATAGAATTGGTCAATTTCAGTTTCTTCAGCACCAGTGGTTGGTGCATAAACTTGGATTACTGTGATGTTAAAAGGTCTGCCTTGGATTCATATCGAGATTATTTTATCATTTTTTAGATTGCATCCCAGTACAGCTTTTGTTTCTCTCTTTTGTTGACTATGTTGACTTTCTTTCTCTCTTTTGTTGACTATGAGGGCCACTCCATTTCTTTTACGGGATTCTTGCCCACAGTAGTATATATGATGGTCATCCAAACTGAATTCGCCCATTCCTGTCCATTTTAGTTCACTGATGCCCAGGATGTCAATATTTATTCTTGCCATCTCATTTTTGACCACATCCAACTTACCAAGGTTCATGGTTCTTACATTCCAGGTTCCTATGCAATATTTTTCTTTACAGCATTGGACTTTCCTTTCGCTTCGAGGCATATTCGCAACTGAGCGTCCTTTCGGCTTTGGCCCAGCCTCTTCATCAGCTCTGAATCTATTTGTACTTGTCCTCCGCTCTTCCTCAGTAGCATGTTGGACGCCTTCCGACCTGAGGGGCTCATCTTCCAGCGTCATAACTTTTATATGCCTGTTGTCTTTGTCCATGGAGTTTTCTTGGTAGGGATACTGGAGTGGCTTGCCGGTTCCTGCTCCAGGTGGATCATGTTTGGTCAAAACTCTCCACTATGACCTGTCCATCTTGGGTGGCCCTGCATGGCATAGCTCATAGCTTCTCTGAGTTATTCAAGCCCCTTTGCCAGGGCAAGGCAGTGATCCATGAAGGGGTTGATAAGGGTATGTGGGCTTTATTATTTTTTTTAAAAAATATAATATTTTATTGAGTTTTACACAAAAAAAGAACAAAAAAGCAAATTTCCATTCCAACATAAAAATCCACAAACATTACTAAAGAAAAAAAAGAACATAGACAAAAAAAGAGGAGAAAAAGGAAATTTTAGCATAAAAAAAGCTCATTTTCCAATTATACCCTTTAAAACCTTATTTTCCTTACTTTCACCCGCCTCCCGATCTTGTATTCTATGTAATAATTAGTTCAGCAAGATCATTCTTTATTCATTTTCATTCTTAGTCCCTCCCTTTGTAGTCTTATTTAACTTAGTCACTAGAACCCCTTCTTTTCCTTTTCAATGTCCTCAACACTCAAAAATTTTACAGTGTTTTTGTAGGTAGACTTTAAACTTCAAAAACACTGTAAAATTTTTGAGTGTTGAGGACACTGAAAAGGAAAAGAAGGGGTTTTGTAGGTAGACTTTAAACTTCACTTCCGGGTGACTTCCGGAGGCGGCGCGAAGGGTAATGGCTGCCCTTTCCTAACCGGGAAGGGAGCTCCGCTCGAGAAAGGGTCGTCCGCTACGGCGAAGCGGAGACCCACAACGGAAAACCGCAGGCGGCAGAAGCCTGCGGTCCTGGGACCCGGCGGGCGCCAGTAGCAGCCCCCAAAACGTTGAAGGAACCCCGTAAGGGGCTCCGGATCGTGGAGGAGGCTGCGGCGCTGAGGGTCGTTCCGCAATCGGCGGAGTGAAGCCGCGTAGCTGTTGCCAGTGAGCGCTGACCTTTCTTCCTGAAATTTTTGCTTTGAAAACAACAACCCGTGAGTAAATAATTGACTGTATGCAATTTGGAACTTTAAAACATTAAATTTGGCTGAAAGCGGAGTGACGAAAAACAGGAAGTCCGTCTTCCGCTCCCGTTGAACTTGAACGCAAAGAGCTGGAGGAGTGGAGGCAAAGAGAGACCTTTTAAACTATTTGATCTGAGCACCCATTGAACTTTATCTTAAGTGGAATAACAATTTCATGTACTGGACTTTATGAATTTTAGCTGCATGGGGATATCTTTCTTCTCTTGGAGCTACATTTTAACTAAAAACCCCAGGTGCTGGAGCTGCCTGAGAAATTGAGCTGTCAGTTTGCAGTTTGCAGTTTGGATACTTTGAATCTGAACTTTGAAACAATCTGAGAGAGTCTGAACTTGCTACTTTGAGGCATTTGGATTACCAGTTTGCACCATCAGAAACACTGTTGCTGTATTAAACCCTAACTCTGCTGAAAAATTTTTTATTGAAGGTTCTTGGACTTAGAAATCTGACTTTATTTTAACTGAAATTGATCTCTTCCTTGAAATATTTTAAACTCCCCCTAGAGGATTTGGGACTTATAGCAGTGACTCTTATTTTACTTTCCTTTTCCCGGCCCTCTGTTGACTGTTACCATCTGGGCCGCTGCTTTCTCATGGGAACAACTCAGCTTGACCTTGACTTTTAGATAACTTTGGAATGAGTGGTGCAAGAAGGAGAGGAAGAGCTAGACAAACAACTTTGACAACTTTAACCGCAGCCTCACAGGCACGTAGATCATCTGTGCCTACTTTGCCTTCTGAGGAGGAAGCTGCCTCTCTGCCACGGGCAGGGGAGGGAGAAACTGAGGAATTACAATTGGAAGATATGGCCTCAGGGGCAAGCACTGCTACTTTAGAGAAAATTTTTGAAAAATTAGAATCTTTGGACAAGAAAGTAGAATCTTTGGACAAGAAGGCCGATGAGCAAACATATAAAATTGACCAGAACACAGAATGTTTAAATAAATTATCTGGACAAGTTGCACAGAATACTCAAGCAATTGGAGAATTGAAGGAGGCTGCAGGGGAAAATCGGAAATTGGCTGAAGATACCAGCCAAAAACTTGAAAATTTAGAACAAGAGGTAAGACCACTCTGCAAACAAGTAGGTGAACACCAGACCTATCTATCTATGATTGAACTGCGGAACCGGGAGAGCAATTTAAGGATAAGAGCAATACCAGAAGTGGAAGAAGGCAACCTAGCTGAGTTTTTGACCAAAGAATTCTCCAAATTTTGGAGCTTAGAGGAAAAGGATTTTAAAATTGTTTCAGCTTTTAGGCTCGGAAGACTTATAAAGAAAGAGAAGCCCAGAGACTGTTTGATAACATTGAGGTCAAAGGAGGAAAGGGACAAGATTTTGGGCCTACACTACGGAAAGTCACTGGACATTCTGGACAAAAGAATTGAGATCTACAAGGATATTCCTAAACAACTGTTAGATCTTAGATCTAACTATTTGGAGTTGACAAGATTACTAAGGAAGAATTCAATCATCTTTAGGTGGGAATTTCCTCAAGGACTATCTTTTACCTTTAGAGGGAAGAAGATCAAAATCAGAACATTGGAAGATAGAGATAAATTTCTGAACGTATACGGAGAGGACCTTCACAAAGGAATTGACCAACTTCCAGGGCCTGAAACACCAGAGGTACCTGCACCCTTGGACCCTGAAGATCCTTTGAATAAGGTACCACCCCTTGAAAAATAACCAGATTTATTCAGGATGTCTCTGCAACTTTTGAGTTGGAACATTAATGGCTGTAACATCCCGGAACAAAGGAGGAAAATTTTTCATATATTAAAAAAAGAACAATTGGACATTATCTGCTTACAAGAAACACATGTGACTAGGCTCCATAGAAAGGTGTTAATAAACAAAAGACTTGGTCAAGAATTTATATCTTCGGACAGAGTAAAGAAGCGAGGAGTGGTGATATATGCAAAAGAGAGCCTGTCACCTAAATTTTTATTCAAAGATGAACATGGAAGAATATTAGCAATTGAGATACAACATCAAGGAGAAAAGATTCTGATATTAGGAATTTATGCACCAAATGACGGGAAATCGGAATTTTATAAGAAGTTGCATGAGATTATGCTGGACTATCTGGACTACAACAACATCATTATGATGGGAGATATGAATGGGGTCGTATCGACTAACATGGATAAGTCACAAAATCAAAATGTTACAAAAGACGGCAGACTACCAAAGACCTTTTTTGAAATGACCGACAATATGGACTGGATTGACATTTGGAGAACTAAGAACCCCCTGGGAAGAGAGGGAACATTCTTCTCTGAAGCCCAGCTGACTTGGACAAGAATCGACCAAATATGGATAACTAGAGGTCTGGCACCCAAGGTTAGAAAAGTGGAAATCTGCCCAAAGACCTGCTCCGACCATAACGCGCTGAAGATGGACATGACACTTTTGCCAACCGGCTCCTTTAGATGGAAGATGAACGATAGCTTGTTTAGAGACCAGGAGATTATTAAGAAGGCCCAAAAAACTCTGAAGGATTATTTCGAAATAAATATGAACACTACGGTGGAAAAAAGAACTATCTGGGACGCAAGCAAAGCTGTGATGAGGGGGTTCTTGATACAACAGAACGCCGTAAAGAAAAGGACACAAAATGAAAGGAAAGATAAGATCTTGCAGAAAATTAAAGAATTGGAGAAGAAATTAAGATCAAATCCGAAGTCACAGCCGATTCTGAGAGAAATTAAACTATACCAAGCACAATATTCCAAATTGATAAACCAAGAAATAGAATGGAAGATTAAATTAATGAAACAAAAAACTTTTGAATCGGCGAATAAATGTGGGAAACTGCTTGCTTGGCAGTTGAAGAAGAGACAGAAATTAAATACAGTTACAAACCTAGAAATTGAAGGAAGAAACATTCTGAACCCCATGGAAATTAGAAAGTGCTTCCAGAGATACTTCAAAAAATTATACACTCAAGGGCCGCAAGATGAGGCTGAGATTAAACAATTTTTGGAAAGAAATGGACTAACAAAGTTGTCACAAAAAAACAGATTAATCCTGAACAACAAAATAACACAACAAGAGATTGAACAAGCCATTCAGAACATGCAACTGGGCAAATCTCCAGGGCCAGATGGCTTGACTTCCAAGTATTATAAGACATTAAAAGACTATCTGATCCAACCAGTGATGGAGGTCTGTAATGAAATTATGGAAGGGAAGAAGGTGCCGGAATCGTGGAAGGAAGCTTTTATCACATTGATACCAAAATCTGAAATTGAAAAGACACAACTCAAAAACTATCGTCCCATTTCCCTTCTGAATGTGGATTATAAAATATTCGCAGACATTTTGGCAAGTAGACTTAAAAGAGTTCTTAATGAAGTAATTCATAAAGACCAGGCAGGCTTTCTCCCAGGTAGACATATGTTTGCTAATACTAGGAACATTATTGACATTTTGGAACTTTTGCAAACAGATATAAATACAAAAGCAGTGTTAATTTTTATAGATGCGGAGAAGGCCTTTGATAATATTTCTTGGAAATTTATGAAGGGAAATTTGAAAGAAATGGGAGTGGGACGAGGGTTTGAGAATGGGATTGATGCAATATATTCAGAACAAAAGGCCAAACTGATAGTTAACAATGTGGTTACAGAAGAGTTCAAAATTGAAAAAGGAACACGACAAGGCTGCCCGATTTCCCCTCTGTTATTTATCTCGGTTCTGGAGGTGCTCTTGAACATGATCAGAGGGGACCGGTTGGTGGAAGGGATTCAGGTCGGAGCGAAACAATACAAACTTAAAGCTTTTGCAGATGACCTAGTTTTGACCCTGCAGGAGCCAGAATCTAGTACGAAAAGAGTATTACAATTGATACAGGACTTTGGTCGGGTGGCGGGATTTAAATTAAACAAACAGAAAACCAAGGTGCTGGGAAAAAATTTGACAGACATAGAGTCAGAACGGTTTCAGAGAGAAACAGAATTAACTATGGTTAAAAAGGTAAAGTACCTAGGGGTAAACATAACAGCAAAAAACCTGAGTCTATTCAAGGATAACTATGAAAAATGTTGGTCTGAAATTAAGAGAGACTTGGATAGTTGGACAAAATTGAAGCTTTCTTTGTTAGGCCGAATTGCTGCTATTAAGATGAATGTATTGCCAAAAATGTTGTTTTTGTTTCAAACATTACAGATTGTGGACAAAACGGAGTGCTTCCGGAAGTGGCAGAAAGATATATCCAAATTTGTCTGGCAGGGCAAAAAGCCCAGAATTAAGTTTAAGATATTAACAGATGCGAAAGAAAGAGGGGGCTTTGCCCTGCCAGACTTAAAGTTGTACTATGAAGCCGCAGCTTTTTGCTGGCTAAAAGACTGGCTACTTCTCGAAGACACTGACGTACTGGACCTGGAAGGTTTTAACAATGCTTTTGGTTGGCATGCATACTTATGGTATGATAAAGTTAAGATCAATAAGGCCTTTAAGAACCATATTGTCAGGAAAGCAGTGTTTAATGTCTGTACAAAATATAAAGACTTATTGGAAAATAAAACTCCAAGGTGGCTTTCACCTCTGGAGGCTAAGGCCCGAAAAAGACCCAATATGGAGGCCAAATGGCCAAAATATTGGGAAATATTAGAAAAAGATGGAGACAATTGGAAATTGCAGAGTTTGGAGAAAATGAAGGATAAGGTGCGAGACTGGTTACATTATGCTCAGATTAAAGAAGTTTTTAAAAATGACAAAAAGTTAGGGTTCCAGGTGGAGAAATCGAAGTTAGAAACAGAATTGTTAGAACCAAAGACCAAGGTACTATCTAGAATGTATAACTTGCTGCTAAAATGGAATACACAAGACGAAATGGTTAAATCGGCTATGATAAAATGGGCACAGGACATTGGGCATAACATTATGTTTGAGGACTGGGAAAGGTTGTGGACCACTGGGCTGAACTTCACCGCATGTAATGCTCTGAAGGAAAATGTTATGAAAATGATATATAGATGGTACATGACCCCAGTTAAACTTGCCAAAATATACCATTCGTCTGATAATAAATGTTGGAAATGTAAAGAAAATGAAGGAACATTCTTTCACCTCTGGTGGACATGCCCTAAGGTGAAGGTCTTCTGGGAAATGATATATAATGAGCTGAAAAAGGTATTTAAGTATACCTTCACAAAGAAACCAGAGGCCTTCCTTCTGGGTATTGTCGGCCAGAAGGTGTTAAAGAAGGATCGAACATTTTTTATGTATGCAACAACGGCAGCAAGGATTCTCATCGCAAAAAACTGGAAAACTCAAGATCTACCCACACTGGAAGAGTGGCAGATGCAGCTGATGGACTATATGCAACTGGCCGAGATGACCGGCAGAATCCGTGATCTGGGAGAAGAGAAGATGGAGGAAGACTGGGAGAAATTCAAGATGTATCTACAAAAACATTGTAATTTGGTTGAATGTTAAGAAGGATGCTAGATTATAAAAAACTGGCCACCACTAAACTAGATTTAAATTTGATGATAAGTGAGACTAAAGAAAATATAAAATTTTTTGGAAGAAGTGCTAGATTATATTTGAATGAGTGGACATGAGATTGTAAACAAGTTGATAATTTGTTTGGAAAAAAATTTTAACGATGTAAATGGGAGCGGGAGACGTGAGGGAGTCCAAGGAAGTGATGAAATTGTTGTGATAGAAGTAAGATCGTTTATTATGTGTGCATTTATATTTAAAAACCTTAATAAATATTTATTAAAAAAAATAAAATAAATAAACACTTCCGGAGGCGGCGCGAAACGGTAATGGCTGCCCTCTTCTAACTGGGAGAGGGTAGCTCCGCTGAAAAGGGTCGTCCGCTACGGCGAAGCGGAGACCCACATCGGAAAACCGCAGGCGGCAGAAGCCTGCGGTCCTGGGACCCGGCGGGCGCCAGGAGCTGCCCCCAAAACGTTGAAGGAACCCCGTAAGGGGCTCCGGATCGCGGAGGGGGTAGCGGCACTGAGGAGCAAAGCTGCGTAGCTGTTGCCGTTGAGCGCCGACCTTTCTTCCTGAAATTTTTGTTCTGGAAACAACAACCCGTGAGTAAATAATAGACTTTGTACAACTTGGGACTTTAAAGCATTGAATTTGGCTGAAAGCGGAGTGACAAAAAACAGGAAGTCCGTCTTCCGCTGCTATTGAACTTGAACGCAAAGAGCTGGAGGAGTGGAGGCAAAGAGAGAACTTTTAAACTAACTGATCTGAGCACCCATTGAACTTTATTTTAAGTGGAATAATAACTTTAAGTGCTGGACTTTATGAGTTTTAGCTGCATGGGGATACCCTTCTTCTTTTGGAGCTACATTTTAAGTAAAAAACCCAGGTGCCGGAGCTGCCTGAGAAATTGAGCTGTCAGTTTGCAGTTTGCAGCTTGGATACTTTGAATCTGAACTTTGAAACAATCTGAGAGAGTCTGAACTTGTTACTTTGAAACATTTGGATTACCAGTATGCACCACTAGAAACATTGTTGCTGTTAAATACTAAATCCTAACTCTGCTGGAAAAATTTTTATTGAAGGTTCCTGGACTTTGAAATCTGACTTTATTAATTTTATTGGAATTGATCTCTTCTTCAGAAACATTTTAAACTCCCCCTAGAGGATTTGGGACTTACAGCAGTGACTTTTATTTTACTTTCCTTTTCCCGGCCCTCTGTTTGACTGTTACCATCTGGGCCGCTGCTTTCTCATGGGAACAACTCAGCTTAACCTTGACTTTTAGATAACTTTGGAATGAGTGGTGGAAGAAGGAGAGGAAGAGCTAGACAAACAACTTTGACAACTTTAACCGCAGCCTCACAGACACGTAGATCATCTGTGCCTACCCTGCCTTCTGAGGAAGAAGCTGCTTCTCTGCCACGGGCAGGGGAGGGAGAAACTGAGGAATTACAATTGGAAGATATGGCCTCAGGGGCAAGCACTGCTATTTTAGAGAAAATTTTTGATAAATTGGAATCTTTGGACAAGAAAGTAGAATCTTTGGACAAGAAGGCCGATGAGCAAATATATAAAATTGACCAAAACACAGAATGTTTAAATAAATTAACTGGACAAGTAGCACAGAATACACAAGCAATTGGAGAATTGAAGGAGGCTGCAGGGGAAAATCGGAAATTGGCTGAAGATACCAGCCAAAAACTTGAAAATTTAGAACAAGAGGTAAGACCACTCTGCAAACAAGTAGGTGAACACCAGACCTATCTTTCTATGATTGAACTGCGGAACCGGGAGAGTAATTTAAGGATAAGGGCGATACCAGAAGTGGAAGAAGGCAACCTAGCTGAGTTTTTGACTAAAGAATTCTCCAAATTTTGGAACTTAGAGGAAAAGGATTTTAAAATTGTTTCAGCTTTCAGGCTTGGAAGACTTATAAAGAAAGAGAAGCCCAGAGACTGTTTGATAATATTGAGGTCAAAGGAGGAAAGGGACAAGATTCTGGGCCTACACTATGGAAAGTCACTGGACATTTCGGACAAAAGAATTGAGATTTACAAGAATTGAGATTTATTTGGAGCTGACAAGATTGCTAAGGAACAACTCAATCATCTTTAGGTGGGAATTCCCCCAAGGATTATCTTTCACCTTTAGAGGGAAGAAGATCAAAATCAGAACATTGGAAGATAGAGATAAATTTCTGAACGCATACGGAGAGGACCTTCACAAAGGAACTGAGCTACCTCCAGGGCCTGAAACACCAGAGGTACCTGCACCCTTGGATCTTGAAGACCCAGTGAATAAGGTACCACCCCCCAAAAAATAACCAGATTTATTCAGGATGTCTCTGCAACTCTTGAGCTGGAATATTAATGGTTGTAACATCCCGGAAAAAAGGAGGAAAATTTTTCATATATTAAAAAAAGAACAATTGGACATTATTTGCTTACAAGAAACACATGTGACTAGGCTCCATAGAAAGGTGTTAATAAACAAAAGACTTGGCCAAGAATTTATATCTTCGGACAGAGTAAAGAAGCGAGGGGTGGTGATATATGCAAAAGAGAGCCTGTCACCTAAATTTTTATTCAAAGATGAACATGGAAGAATTCTAGCAATTGAGATACAAGATCAAGGAGAAAAGATTCTGATACTAGGAATTTATGCACCAAATGACGGGAAATCGGAATTTTACAAGAAGTTGCATGAGATTATGCTGGACTATCTGGACTACAACATCATTATGATGGGAGATATGAATGGGGTCGTATCGACTAACATGGATAAGTCACAAAACCAAAATGTTACAAAAGACGGCAGACTACCAAAGACTTTTTTTGAAATGACCGACAATATGGACTGGATTGACATTTGGAGAACCAAGAACCCCCTGGGAAGAGAGGGAACATTCTTCTCTGAAGCCCAGCTGACTTGGACAAGAATCGACCAAATATGGATAACTAGAGGTCTGGCACCCAAGGTTAGAAAAGTGGAAATCTGCCCAAAGACCTGCTCCGACCATAATGCACTGAAGATGGACATGACACTACTGCCAACCGGTTCCTTTAGATGGAAGATGAATGACAACTTGTTTAGAGATCAGGAGATTACTAAGAAGGCCCAAAAGGCTTTGAAGGATTACTTTGAGATAAACATGAGCACTACGGTGGAAAAAAGAACTATCTGGGACGCAAGCAAAGCTGTGATGAGGGGGTTCTTGATACAACAGAACGCTGTAAAGAAAAGGATACAAAATGAAAGGAAAGACAAGACCCTGCAGAAAATCAAAGAACTGGAGAAGAAGTTAAGATCAAATCCGAAGTCACAGCCGATTCTGAGAGAAATTAAACTCTACCAAGCACAATATTCTAAACTGATAAACCAGGAAATAGAGTGGAAAATTAAATTAATGAAACAAAAAACTTTTGAATTGGCGAATAAATGTGGGAAACTGCTTGCGTGGCAGCTGAAGAAGAGACAAAAATTAAATACAGTTACAAATCTAGAAATCGAAGGAAGAAATATTCAGAACCCCATGGAAATCAGAAAGTGCTTGCAGAGATATTTCAAAAAAATATATACTCAAGGGCCGCAAGACGAGGTTGAGATTAAACAATTTTTGGAAAGAAATGGACTAACAAAATTGTCACAAAAAAACAGATCAATCCTGAACAACAAAATAACACGAGAAGAGATTGAACAAGCCATTCAGAATATGCAATTGGGCAAATCTCCAGGGCCAGACGGTCTGACCTCCAAGTATTATAAGACATTAAAAGACTACCTGATCCAACCAATGATGGAGGTCTGTAACGAAATCATGGAGGGGAAGAGGGCGCCGGAATCGTGGAAGGAAGCTTTTATCACATTGATACCAAAACTGGAAACTGAAAAGACACAACTCAAGAACTATCGTCCCATTTCCCTTTTAAATGTGGATTACAAAATATTTGCAGATGTTTTGGCAAGCAGATTTAAAAGAGTTTTGAACGAGGTAATCTATAAAGACCAAGCAGGCTTTCTCCCAGGTAGACACATGTTTGCTAATACAAGGAACATTATTGACATTCTGGAACTTTTACAAACAGATATAAACACAAAAGCAGTGCTAATTTTTATAGATGCGGAGAAGGCCTTTGATAATATTTCTTGGAAATTTATGAAGGGAAATTTAAAAGAAATGGGAGTGGGACGAGGGTTTGAGAATGGGATTGATGCAATATATTCAGAACAAAAGGCCAAATTGATAGTTAACAATGTGGTTACAGAAGAGTTCAACATTGAAAAAGGAACACGACAAGGCTGCCCGATTTCCCCTCTGTTATTTATTTCGGTTCTGGAGGTGCTCTTGAACATGATCAGAGGGGACCGGTTGGTGGAAGGGATTCAGGTCGGAGCGAAACAATACAAACTTAAAGCTTTTGCAGATGACCTAGTTTTGACCCTGCAGGAGCCAGAATCTAGTACGAAAAGAGTATTACAACTGATTCAGGACTTTGGTCGGGTGGCGGGATTTAAATTAAACAAACAGAAAACCAAGGTGTTGGGAAAAAATTGGACAGATACAGAGTCAGAACGGTTTCAGAGAGAAACAGAACTAACTGTTGTTAAAAAAGTAAAGTACCTAGGGGTAAACATAACAGCAAAAAATCTGAGTCTATTTAAGGATAATTATGAAAAATGTTGGTCTGAAATTAAGAGAGACTTGGACAGCTGGACAAAACTGAAGCTTTCTTTGTTAGGCCGAATTGCTGCTATTAAGATGAATGTATTGCCAAAAATGTTGTTTTTGTTTCAAACACTACAGATTGTGGACAAGACGGAGTGCTTCCGGAAGTGGCAGAAAGATATATCTAGATTTGTCTGGCAGGGCAAAAAGCCCAGAATTAAGTTTAAGATATTAACAGACGCGAAAGAAAGAGGGGGCTTTGCCCTGCCAGACTTAAAGTTGTACTATGAAGCCGCAGCTTTCTGCTGGCTAAAAGACTGGCTACTTCTCGAAGACACTGACGTACTGGACCTGGAAGGTTTTAACAATGCTTTTGGTTGGCATGCATACTTATGGTATGACAATGTTAAGATCAATAAGGCCTTTAAGAACCATATTGTCAGGAAAGCAGTGTTTAATGTCTGGACAAAATACAAAGACTTATTGGAAAATAAAACTCCAAGGTGGCTTTCACCTCTGGAAGCTAAGGCCCGAAAAAGACCCAATATGGAGGCCAAATGGCCAAAATATTGGGAAATATTAGAAAAAGATGGAGACAATTGGAAATTGCAGAGTTTGGAGAAAATGAAGGACAAAGTGCGAGACTGGTTACATTATGCTCAGATTAAAGAAGTTTTTAAAAATGACAAAAAGTTAGGGTTCCAGGTGGAGAAATCGAAGTTAGAAACAGAATTGTTAGAACCAAAGACTAAGGTACTATCTAGAATGTATAACTTGCTGTTAAAATGGAACACACAAGACGAAATGGTTAAATCGGCTATGATAAAGTGGGCACAGGACATTAGGCATAACATTATGTTCGAGGACTGGGAAAGGTTATTGTGATGGGATAATGAGCTGCTTGTGCGTAAAAGCTTGATCCCTCTGGGGTTTGGCTGGTCATCCAAACCGATGCACTAACGGAGCCCCCAAAGCATGACTCCGTCAGTCGCTGGTAGAATCTGACAGTGGGCGTCTACGGAATTTACGCCAACATAAAAGCTGTTTGACGGACATGCGCCTTCGTGACTCTCTGCGTGACAGTTTCCGGCGAAGGGTGGGAGTTCCCAACGGGGGTCCCGTTACCTCTCCACTACTCTCACTGGAAGCATCCCAGAGCCTCCCCTCCGCTGTGACTCCTGCACTCCCCCTGCTGGTTCCCTCTTCTGCTGCAGATTCTCTCCTATTCTCCTGGAGCCTGTCCACCACCTGTCTCTCCCATGGCAGTTCCCTGACATCCACCTTCCCCCCAGGGCCCCCTTCACCCCCTCCCGCCTCCTCTCCCACTGGCGGTGAGGGCGGAAAGCCCCTGAAGGAACTCTCCTCGTCGTCCGAGGATTCTAACACTTCTAGCCACGGCGTACCGTCTCTCTCCCCGTCTTCCTCTTCTTCGTCGGAGTCGGCTTCTTCACCCACCCCTGACTCTGGGAACCCTTCAAACTCTCCTTCCTCATCGGTGGTCCCAAAGTGTTCCCTTCTAAATCGTGCCACGTGTTGCGGTTTTCTTGGGAAACGCTGATGAAATGTTTCTATTAAAACCTCGTCATTGACTACCTCTGCTGGTACCCAAGTGTTTTCCGACTCTACTTCCCCCTCCCATTCTACCAGATATTCCACCTGATTCCCCTTCCACCTGGAATCAATGATTCCTGCCACGTTCATGTCGCGCTCTCTCTCTTCTATCACGGGCGTTTGGGTGGCCTCTCTCTCACGCTCCCCCCACTCACGTCCCTCTCGGTACGGCGACAGTAATGACCTGTGAAATACTGGGTGTAATTTCATGTGACTGGGCAGCCTGAGTTTGAATGCCACTGGGTTGACCTGCTGTATGACCTCAAAGGGTCCCAATCTTTTGGGCCTCAATTTCTTACTCCCGCCCTTGAACGGTAGCCCTTGGGTGGACAACCACACCCGGTCCCCCACCCTTATAGTTTCACCTTCCCTCCTATTTCTGTCTGCTTGCTTCTTATATTCTTCCTTGGCTTTCTCTAAGTTAAGTTGAAGCTGACGGTGGATCGCCTCCATCTCTTCAAAAAAATATTCCGCCGCCGGCACGCTCCACCTCTCCCCTCCCTCTCCTGGGAATGCCCGGGGGTGACACCCATAATTTGCCAGGAAGGGACTCATCCCTGTGGACACGTTCTCCACGTTGTTGTAGGCAAATTCTGCTAGAGGTAACTTATCCACCCAGTCATTTTCTCTGTCTTTTACATAACACCTCAGGTATTGTTGTAAAATCCCATTTGCCCTTTCCGCTTGCCCATTGGTTTCTGGGTGCCGGGCAGTTGAGAAATTGAGTTCTACGTGCAGTAAGCTCATAAGTTTCCTCCAGAACCTGGAAGTAAATTGTTTCCCTCTGTCGCTCAAAACCCTCAAGGGGGCGCCATGCAACTTAAAAATATGTTCTACAAACAACTTGGCGGTTTCCTCCGCTGTGACTGCATGTGAACAAGCTATAAAATGACACATCTTGGTTATTTGATCTACCACCACCATGACAGCTGTTTTGCCTTTGGATTTTGGCAGGTCCGTCATAAAATCTATGGATACTGCCTCCCATGGCCTTTCGGGCGTGGGTAAGGGTTGTAATAGCCCCGCTGGCGCCACCCTCTCTCCTTTCGCTCGCTGGCACCTGTCGCAACCCCTGACATATTCCCGTACGTCCTCCCTCACCTTGGGCCACCAAAACTCCCTGGTAACCAACCACATGGTTTTGTGCTGTCCAAAATGTCCCGCTGTGGGGCTGTCATGCAACTGTTTGAGTACTCTGCCCCTCAGTTCCCCGTCGGGTATGTACAGTGCCCCTTTGTAATACAACGCCCCGTTCTTTTCTTCGAACCCCCCTGTGTTCTCCTCTGTCCTCCGGAGCTCTCTGAGTTTCTCTTGGGCGTATTCATCGTTCTCCGTACCCTCTATCAGTTCCCTCTGCCCCACCAATGCCACCCCACACACCCAGCGGTCTTCAGGGATTACATGCCTTGCCTCAGGCGCTCCCTCCCCCTCTAAGTACTCAGGTTTCCTGGAAAGAGCGTCCGCCCTCACGTTCTCGGAGCCGGGCACGTAACGAATCTCAAAGTGGAATTTGGAGAACTCCTGGGCCCATCTCACTTGTCTCTGGTTCAGCACTCGGGCTGTTCTCCAGTATTCCAGATTTTTGTGGTCAGTTCGGACTTGAACCTTGTGCTGCGCCCCAATCAGCAAGTGCCGCCATTTCCGGAATGCTTCATGAATGGCGAGCAGTTCTCGGTCGTACACTGTGTAGTTCCTCTCGGATTTGTTCAACTTCCGCGAGAAGAATGCACACGGTCTCCATTCAGACGTATCTTTTCCCGGCTGGAGAAGAACGGCCCCCACCGCTCGGTCTGACGCGTCAGTCTCCACTCTCATTGGTTGTTGTAGATCCACGTGCAAAAGTTGGTCTTCCGACGCAAACGCCTGCTTTAAGCGTTCGAACGCCCTCTGCGCTTCTCCCGTCCAAACAAATTTCTTTTTGCTACTAAGACAATCCGTGATGGGCGCTGTTAAATGGGCAAAGTTTTTGATGAACTTCCTATAGAAGTTTCCGAAGCCCAGGAACCTTTGCACGTCCTTCTTGGTCTTTGGTGTTTTCCATTCCAGTACCGCTTGAACCTTGCTGGGATCCATGGCCAATCCCTTGTCAGACAACCGGTACCCCAGGAATTCCACCTCCTTGGTATGAAACTGACACTTCTCCAGTTTCACCCACAGCCGGTTTTCTCGCAGCTTGCTCAGTACCTCTCTTACATCTCGCACATGCTGCTCCTCATTGTCTGAGTACACCAGGACGTCATCTAAGAACGCTACGCAGTTCTTGTAGAGCAGTGGCCCCAGGACGTGATTCATGAATGATTGAAAGCAGGCGGAGCCCGCTTGTAATCCGAAAGGCATAACGAGGTACTCAAAGGCCCCCAAGGGGGTGAACATAGTGGTCTTCCACTCATCCCCCTTTCTCACACGTATCAAGTTATATGCCCCCCTAAGGTCCTGCTTGGTAAAAATTTTCCCTTTTCTCACCTGTGTTAGAATGTCATCAATTCTAGGCATAGGGAAAGTCACTGGTTCTGACACTGCATTTAGGGCCCTGAAATCACATACAAGCCTGGGCTTGCCCGTGTTTTTTTTGTCCACAAAGAACACTGGGCTGCCCCCCACCGCTCGTGACTCTCTGATGAAACCTCGCTTGAGATTCTTGTCAATGAACTCCCTTAACTCCTGCATCTCACTGTCTGACATTGCATACAGCTTGCCCACTGGCAATTGTGCTCCTGGGAGTAAGGTAATTTGACAATCAAAGGGTCTGTGCGGGGGCAGTTTATCTGCTTCTTTTTCGCTGAATACGTCAAGCAAGTCAGCGTATTGTGGTGGCACCCTCCCCTTGTCCATCACTTCCATCCCTGCTAGAGTGGCCCTGGCGCCTGCCTGAGCCTCTCTCTCCTTGCAGTGTTCTAGGCAATGTGCTGATCCAAAGGAAACCACTCTCTGATGCCAGCCTACTAGCGGATCGTGTAGCGCCAGCCAGCTCATACCCAAGATAATAGGAGCTCCTCCCAAGGTGGCTACGTTAAACGCTATCAGTTCGGTGTGTCGTGCCACCCTCATTATCATTGGTACAGTCTGTTGGCTCACTTCTCCTCCCAACAGCTCCCTCCCATCCATCGTGGTAACCTGCAAAGGCTTACTCAATGGGATAGTCTGTATCTGGTGTTCAGCTGCAAACTCTTTGCTCATGAAATTACATGAGCTACCTGAATCCAATAGCGCTTTTATCTTCAGTGGGTGTCCGTTTGCCAGTTCCAGCAACACCTCTATCACAAGCGCTGGTCTTGGAGGTTCCGGCGTGGGCACATTCATTACTCCCTGGCCTGGCTGCTGTGCCTGTGATGTTGGCAACCAGGCGTTGGCTTTTACTTGCTCCGTGATTTCTTCTTCCTCCTTCCCCCCAACAGTTCCCGCCATCCCTTGCCATTCCTTCCTTTGCGGACAGACTCTGGCAAAGTGACCTGGCTGTTGGCAGAGATAGCATCTCTTTCCGCTCTTTCCATCCTTCTTCCGCCCTTCACTGGTGTTTGAAACTGCGCGCGCGCGCGCTGTTCCAAGTTCCATCGGCTCTGCTGGCGGGAAAGGCTGCTCCGGAATCTCTGGAATGCGGAAGTCCTTCCAACGTTCCCCCTTTCCTTCCCGCTTTTCCATAGCTCTAGCTTCCTGGCGCGCCCCTATGGACAGCGCTGATTTAGTCAGCTGATCCATAGACTCCGCCCTAGGCGCCCGGGAAAGTTCATCTTTCACTGCCGGAGAGAGACCTTCTTCAAACAGCATTTGAATAGTTTCACTAGCAAGGTCCCACCCAAGTCTATGAATCAGCATGGTGAACTCAGTCCAGTACTCACGTACAGATCGGCTCCCCTGTTTACACGCCATTAACTGCCTGCGCACCACTCCCTGCTCGATCTCGCTGGAAAACATCAAGTCCATGGCGCGGAAAAACTTCATTGTGTCCTTTAAGATTTCATTATTGGCTGCCATCAGGGGCCGAATCCATTCCCTCGCCCCTCCCTCTAGATGGCCAATCACGTACGCCACTCTAGAGTTCTCGGCGGGGAAGTCATCAAACAGTAGATTGAGAGCATATTGCATCTCTGTCCTAAAGGCTTGATAGTTCCGGGGATCCCCCCCAAATTTCTGCACCAGTCCAGGCACCCGTCTGGCAAGTGGGGTGGTCTCCCCCTTATCTGCATCTTGAGCCCTCCTCTCCTCGAGCCTCGCCGTTTGCAGCGCCAGCTGGACCTCCAACGCCCTGTACCTTTCTTCCAGGCTTGGACCTGCTCCAGCTCCAGCTCCTGCTCCTCCGGTTCCGGCTGGTTCGCTCATGATGCCTTCTGCTTGCACAAGCTGCTTTCAAAGACTGTCAGATTGCTGTGATGGGATAATGAGCTGCTTGTGCGTAAAAGCTTGATCCCTCTGGGGTTTGGCTGGTCATCCAAACCGATGCACTAACAGAGCCCCCAAAGCATGACTCCGTCAGTCGCTGGTAGTATCTGACAGTGGGCGTCTACGGAATTTACGCCAACATAAAAGCGGACATGCGCCTTCGTGACTCTCTGCGTGACAGTTTCCGGCGAAGGGTGGGAGTTCCCAACGGGGGTCCCGTTACCTCTCCACTACTCTCACTGGAAGCATCCCAGAGCCTCCCCTCCGCTGTGACTCCTGCACTCCCCCTGCTGGTTCCCTCTTCTGCTGCAGATTCTCTCCTATTCTCCTGGAGCCTGTCCACCACCTGTCTCTCCCATGGCAGTTCCCTGACAGTTATGGACCACTGGGCTGAACTTCACTGCATGTAATGCTCTGAAGGAAAATGTAATGAAAATGATATATAGATGGTACATGACCCCAGTTAAACTTGCCAAAATATACCATTCGTCTGATAATAAATGTTGGAAATGTAAAGAAAATGAAGGAACATTCTTTCACCTCTGGTGGACATGCCCTAAGGTGAAGGCCTTCTGGGAAATGATATATAATGAGCTGAAAAAGGTATTTAAGTATACCTTCACTAAGAAACCAGAGGCCTTCCTTTTGGGTATTGTCGGCCAGAAGGTGCTAAAGAAGGACCGAACATTTTTTATGTATGCAACAACGGCAGCAAGGATACTCATCGCAAAAAACTGGAAAACTCAAGATCTACCCACACTGGAAGAGTGGCAGATGCAGCTGATGGACTATATGCAACTGGCCGAGATGACTGGCAGAATCCGAGACCTGGGAGAAGAGAGGATTGAGGAAGACTGGAAGAAATTTAAGATGTATTTACAAAAACATTGTAATTTGGTTGAATGTTAAGAAGGATGCTAGATTATAAAAAATTGGCCACCACTAAATTAGATTTTGAATTTGATGATAAGTGAGATTAAAGAAAATATAAATTTTATGGAGAATTGCTAGATTATACTTAAATGAGAGAATATAAGATTGTAAACAAGTTGATAAATTTGCTTGGAAAAACCTTTTAACGATGTAAATGGGAGCGGGAGACGTGAGGGAGTCCAAAGAAGTGATGAAACTGCGTTGTGATAGAAGTAAGATTGTTTATTATTGGTGTATTTGTATTTAAAAACTCTAATAAATATTTATATATATATATAAAAAAAAGACTTTAAACTTCTTCCAGTCCTCTTCCACCTGCTCTTCTCCTTGATCTTGAATTCTGCCGGTCATTTCAGCCATTTCCATATAGTCTATTACTTGCATCTGCCATTCTTCCAAGGTGGGTAGATCTTGTGTCTTCCAATGCTTTGCAATGAGTACTCTTGCTGCTGCTGTAGCGTACATAAAAAAGGTTCTGTCCTTCTTTGACACCAATTGGCTGACCATACCCAGGAGAAAGGCCTCTGGTTTCTTCAAGAAGGTATACTTAAATACCTTTTTCAGTTCATTATATATCATCTCCCAGAAAGCCTTAATCCTTGGGCACGTCCACCAAAGGTGAAAGAATGTCCCTTCAGTTTCTTTACATTTCCAACATTTATTATCGGGCAAATGATAGATTTTTGCAAGTTTGACTGGGGTCATGTACCACCTATATATCATTTTCATAATATTCTCTCTTAAGGCATTACATGCCGTTAATTTCATACCGGTGGTCCACAACTGTTCCCAGTCAACAAACATAATATTATGACCAACATCTTGTGCCCATTTTATCATAGCAGATTTTACCGTTTCATCCTCAGTGTTCCATTTCAACAGCAGATTGTACATTCTCGACAATATCTTAGCATTGGGTTCTAACAATTCTGTTTCCAACTTTGATTTTTCCACCTGAAAACCAATTTTCCTGTCCAAATAATAGGCCTCTCTTACTTGAAAGTAATGTAACCAGTCTCGCACCTTATCCTTAAGTTTCTCATAACTCTGCAATTTCACTTTGTCTCCCCCCTGCTCCAAAATTTCCCAATATTTTGGCCAATTAGATTCCATGTTAAGCTTTTTCAGGGCCTTTGCTTCCATAGGTGAAAGCCACCTTGGGGTTTTATTTTCCAATAAATCTTTATATTTCATCCAGACATTAAACAATGCTTTCCTGACAATATGGTTTTTAAATGCTTTATAAACTTTAGCCTTACCGTACCACAAATATGCATGCCACCCAAAAACATTATCATATCCTTCCAAGTCTAAAATGTCCGTGTTTTCAAGAAGTAGCCAGTCCTTCAACCAGCAGAAAGCTGCTGCTTCATAATATAACTTAAGGTCCGGCAGGGCAACCCCCCCCCCTCTTTCCTTTGCATCAGTAAGAATTTTATATTTTATTCTGGGCTTTTTGCCCTGCCAGACAAATCTAGAAATTTCTTTTTGCCACTTCTCGAAACAGTCCATTTTGTCAATAATTTGTAACGTCTGAAACAAAAACAACATTCTTGGCAATACATTCATTTTGATAACCACAATTCTACCCAGTAAGGAAAGCTTTAAGTTTGTCCAAATTTCAAGATCTTTTTTCACTTCTGACCAACACTTCTCATAATTATCTTTAAATAAATTTACATTCTTCGAAGTCAAGTTCACCCCTAGGTATTTCACTTTTTTCACCAATGTTAAACCTGTTTCTTCCTGAAACCTTTCCTTCTCTGCTGATGTTAAATTTTTCTCTAAAACCATGGTTTTGGATTTATTCAATTTAAAACCTGCCACCTGACCAGATAAGGGTATGTGGGCTTTAAACCACAGCTGTTTTGATTCCAATAATAGCTGTGTTACAGGGAGGAATTAATTTTCTGCTTCTCAGTGTTATAATATCTGAAAAACTGTAAGTGCTTAATTTCATCTCCGCAAGTAGCAAACATCCTAGCTGTATTTTAAGTTGACAATGTGGCAACAGGCTAAGATTTTCATACAACTGGTTTTTACACACACATACAGACAAGACAGCATTTCTCTCTCTCTCTCTGGCGAGAGCCAGTTTGGTGTAGTGGTTAAGAGCGGTAGTCTCGTAATCTGGGGAACCGGGTTCGCGTCTCCGCTCCTCCACATGCAGCTGCTGGGTGACCCTGGGCCAGTCACACTTCTTTGAAGTCTCTCAGCCCCACTCACCTCACAGAGTGTTTGTTGTGGGGGAGGAAGGGAAAGGAGAATGTTAGCCGCTTTGAGACTCCTTAAAGGGAGTGAAAGGCGGGGTATCAAATCCAAACTCTTCTTCTTCTTCTTCTCTGCTGATCCCTGCACAGTAACTGACAAATAACACAACTACTAGCACATTTGCAAAACTAAGCAAGAATCATTTGTTGAGATTGCAGGGGGTTGATTAGACAACCCATTGGGCCCCTTCCAACTCTACACTTTATGATTCTATGAACAAAAACTTTTACTTACATTCCTGGTAAGCCTAGATTGCTTTGAATTTGGTCATCCCTCTCTGAGACCAGCAAAAGTCTTGTCTGGTGCTCTACTTTTTCGTAGGATAATTTCCACCACTATGAAGACAGGTCCCTTTTTGTGGAGGTTTAAAGAGACTGTGGTGGGTGTGCCATCTGTATGAACAAACCAAGCATTGTGAAAAAGAGAGAAGACGTGGGGAGGCTGCTTCAGGGAAGTCGTGGCCATTTGTAATCAAACATTTGTAATCAAAGTATGGAGTCACACCTACAATCACATTCATAATGTACAATTACATATTGGGTCACAGAAAACCAGTTCTTGACTAAGTAATAAAGTTAGGAATTGTACTCGCAACACTCTGTTTGTGATTCAGTCATAGACTCATTAAGAACAAATATCCATGGCTTGTAAAAGCCAAACAGAACCAGAAAACATAAAAAGCACATGTATCTTAATCTCACTAGCCACTTCATGAATCTCTTGAAGAAGAGTTAAAGCTAATTAAAACTCATTAAAACCACTTTGTTGTTTAGTCGTGTCTGACTATTTGTGACCCCATGGACCACAGGAAGACAGGCACTCCTGTCTTCTAAAAGGCAGATAAAAACCACAGGCTTTCCAGAGAGAGATGTTGCCTTGCAAGCTGCTGAGTCCCTTCCAGGCACTGTCCTACTTCATCGCCTGACACTCCTGAGAATATGAGGGAGCCCTGTTTGCTTTAGTGTTGAGGAAGGCAGTTGAGAGTGTTGAGGATGACACTTGAGAGACAACCTGTCAAGTGCCTACCTTAATTCCCACTTCTATAGCAAGACTTTGACAGAAGTGGTGAGCATGCCAACTTGAAAATTCCTGAGTATTCAGGAATCCACCAGATACCATAAGTCTCTGGGAACAGACCACCTTAATGGATCCCCCAGCCTTATAGAAGGGCACTGCATCATCACTTCGAATTTCACCATTGAATTATCCTTCTCAGACAATGGGCTCAGCACAAACTTCCATACGCATGGATTTCTGCCTTCCCATTCCCAAAGATTTCAAAATAAGATTTATCCCAAAGATTTCAAAATAAAACATTACAAAGGAGGTCAACTACAGAATACACACTCCACAAAGTAAGTTAACAAAAAACAAAACTTGAACATTTTTTAAAAAAACCACTGCTACGTGAGGTCAAATATAAAATGCACATTTAAAACAGCATAACTAACTAACAAAAGAATAAAACATTATCATAAGCATGACACAGCTCTTTGGCAGGCACTAAAAGATGAGACAAAATAATCCAATAGTTAGGGTTTGTCATCAGGCAATGTCCCTCTGGTCTCACCAGGCACCGCTTTAGTAGAACTGGTGAGTCTGGGCCCCACCCCCTAGGCCAGGTGGAAAGGGCCTTGCAGGGAGCGGCCTTCACGACTCACAGCAATACCTGAGCTCAGTGGATCACCCAGGGTGGTTATTTATGCTTCTGATTTGCTTTATCCATTATTGAGAATAGTGCATTTGGTTCTCTGTGCTTCCTCATTTTTGCTCTGTTTTTACAAGAAGATGAATAACCAGCAAGAAACTGAGGCTGAGAGCAAATTTGGGGGCATTCCAAGGCAAGTTACAGATATGTTTAGAAAGATATGCCATGGTGAGGAGACAGAGCCAGAGCAGCCAGCTGAGATGTTTTCACTGGAGAGTATATCTGACCCCCCTTCTCCCAGAACCCGGCGTTTGTTGAGAGTGCAAGAGCAAAAGACTCAGAGACAATTAGCCGCCGGTAGCCACTGTAAGGAAAAGTGCTGTTGGTAGGAAGGGAGTGGAGAGGATCTTAGTTGGAGCAATGCCATTGTCTCTCGCTGTGATGATTGAATAAACTCATTAGTAAGAACTCTTCTTGTTTTTCTCTGCTTCTTGCTGCCACCAGGGGAGGGGGAGCGGATAAAATCCCCCAAAGCCTGACAATAAATATAGAAATAAATATATTGATATTGATATTGATATTGATATATAGATGTAGATGTAGATGTAGATGTAGATGTAGATGTAGATGTAGATGTAGATAGATATGATCATCATCATATTGTAAACCGCCTGATGAATTTCAGTTTTTAATGAGTCTGTGACTGAATTGCAGGCACTGCATGACAGAGTAAAATGGACCAACATGTATGTATGCGATTATTGCTCTGACTTAACTGACAAACGCATGCTGGACTTGGTGCCAATGGAAGAGCTTTTACTGGAGCAGCACTAGGATTCTATATTGTAAACAGAACATGTTATTAAGGTTTGTGTATTACATCATGTTCTTATCTCATACACAACTTATAGTGGGAGAAGCCACCAGCAAATGGAGGTAACACACTTGTCACAATACCTACCTTTACCCCTTAGTCAATAGCTGGTGTTCTGTGACCCAATATGTTGTTATGTGACATGGCTGCTATTGTAGGTGTGACTTTAATTACAATAATTTTAATTACAAATGGGCACAACCTCTTAGCAGTCTTTTTCACAATGCTTGGTTTCTTCATACAAATGGCACACTCATCACAGTCTCTTTAAAGCACCACAGAAAGGGACCTTTCTCCATAGGGGTGGAAATTAGCCTACAAAAAAGTGCACCAGACAGGACTTCTGCTGCATCCACAGAGAGGTGACTGAAGCAAAGGCGATTTAGACTTACCAGGAATGTAAGTAAAAAAAAAATGTTCATAGAATTATAAAGTGTAGAACTGGACTAGGGATTCCAAGGGTTATCTAGTCAACCCTCTTCAATGCAGGAATCTCATCAAAGTCTCTCATTCAGTTTGAAACCATAGTAGACCCTGCTTCGTTTGCAAATGTCCTGTTGTTGTTGTTTAGTCATTTAGTCATGTCCGACTCTTCACGACCCCATGGACCAGAGCATGCCAGGCACTCCTGTCTTCCATTGCCTCCCGCAGTTTGGTCAAATTCATGCTGGTAGCTTCAGGAACACTGTCCAACCATCTCGTCTTCTGTCGTCCCCTTCTCCTTGTGCCCTCAATTTTCCAGGGAGTCTTCTCTTCTCACGAGGTGGCCAAAGTATTGGAGCCTCAGCTTCACAATCTGGCCTTCCAGTGAGCACTCAGGGCTGATTTCCTTCAGAATGGATAGGTTTGATCTTCTTGCAGTCCATGAGACTGTCCGTGTAAAAACTAGTTGTATGAACTATGAGCCTGTTTCCACACTGTCAACTTAAAACACAGCTAGGATGTTAATTTCTTTTAGTCAGTGTTGATTTGAAGCTGGGAAAGATATGGATGGTAGCTAATGTCAAGTGTGCTGCTCTGGTGCCGGTTCACCGGAGCAGCTTCGTCACGCTGGCCACGTGACCCGGAAGTGTCTGCGGACAGCGCTGGCACCCGGCCTCTAGAGTGAGATGAGCGCACAACCCTAGAGTCTGTCAAGACTGGCCCATACGGGCAGGGGTACCTTTACCTTTACCTTTGATGTCAAGTGTACACTACTGTCCAAGCCAACAGGGGGAAAGCATTGCAAATCAAATCATAATCCAATTCAAAAACAAAACAAAACAAAAAACTAAATTACAATCTGAATTATTTATTATTACCGTATTTTTCGCTCTATAGGACGCACTTTCCCCCCTCCCAAAATCAGGGAGAAATGTGTGTGCGTCCTATGGAACGAATGCAGGCCCCTTGGCTTCAGCGATAGCAACGCGAAGCCTCCGAAGTGCAGAGGGAGCGCTCCCTCCCCACTCCGGAGGCTTCGCTTTGCTATCACTGAAGCCTGGTGCGCACCGACCCCTCTTGCTCTCCATGCTTCAGGGATAGCTGCCTGAAGCCTTCAGAGCGCAGCGCGAAAGGAGGCCAGGAAATATGTTAAGAGCTCTTTCAGAACGATTTGATAAGCATTACAAAGCTAACTAGTCCATATAAAACAGTTGCAGTGTTTCTGACAAGATGTCTGTTATAGGAAGCATTAATAATTATGTTATTAAACCTAAGCTGATATACACAGAATTGTGCTGGATTGTTTATTAATTATCTGGAAGGGACCCTAGCTCAGTAACTCAGCACCTGCTGTGTGTTCAGAAGGTCCTAGGTTTTCAAAGACATACGAGTGCTTTCTTGCCCTATCCTGCAATACACCCAGAATTCCCCTTTTATAATGGGAAGGTAAGTGCTTAACTGAAACATGAAATAATATTACAAGTGAAAGAGTAATGTCTATAATTCACATCTCTTTTATGTTTATAGAGATAAGCTTTCACTTGGTTTGAACCTGTGGGCTGCAGACCTCTGTAGGTACACAGAGTTATCCCAAGGGGTCAACAAAGCAGCTGTGGCTGGCAGGTCCTGGTCAAGGGCCCAGGAACTCAGAGGCCTGTTCGTCTAGCACCCATTAGCTGGCTTTCTCCCAATAGGATGTCTGTGGAGGAAGGCATGAGGCCCATCTGCTCTCAAAAAGGAGTGATTCAGCTTCAAGCTGGTTGGCATAGATGACCCTTGTGGTTCACCCCAACTCTATTATTCTATTATTCCTATGAGGCATCCCAAAACAAATCTATATGAATGTTTACTACATTGGGAACAATTCCACATTTAAAAATGTGATTATACACACACACACCCTCAGATGAACAACAACAAATGACACATTACACCGTGCCATTTATTAACAGAAATAAAGACAATATGGAAAAGCCATGTGTGAAAAACTAAGTACATCTTATTATTAAATAGCTTGTAGAACCACATTTAGCAGCAATAAGAAGCTATCATTTTCTGTAGGACTTTATCAGTCTCTCACATCACTTCAGCTCATTGAAGTTTGCTGGCATCTGTTTATGCACAGCTATCTTAAGGTCTTGCGCAGCATTTCAATTTGGCTGAGGTCTGGACTTTGACTAGGTCATTGATTCTGTTCTTTTCCAGCCATTCTGTGATAGATTTCCTGGTATGCTTGGGATCCTTGTCCTGTTAACAGCATGACCCAATTTTGACCAAGCTATAGCTGTCAGCAAATTGCCTCACATTTGACTCTAGAATACTTTGGTATACAGAGGAGTTCATGGTTGACTCAATGACTACAAGGTTCCCAGCTCCTGTGCCTACAAAACAAGCCCAAATCACCACCCCAAGCTGCTTGTGCTGATGCTGTTTGGTTTTTGTCAAAGGTGGTGCTGTGCATTAAGGCAAGACATCTCCACTTTGGTCTCGTCTGTCCAAAGGACATTGTTCCAGAAGTCTTGTGGTTTTTTCAGATGCAACTTTGCAAACCTAAGCCGTGCTGCCAGACGCAACTTTGCAAACCTAAGCCGTGCTGCCATGTATTGAATAATAGAATTATTCAGAAGGTATTGAATAATCAGGATCAGGTGCACAACCTTGGGGTCATTTTGAACTCACATCTGTCCATGGATGCACAGGTTAATTCTGTGTTGATTCTGGTAGCTAGACTGGTGATAAGGAGTGGCCGCTGGCACCATATAACACCCAGCCTGGAAGATCTATATTGGCTCCCAGTACGTTTCCGAGCACAATACAAAGTGTTGGTGCTGACCTTTAAAGCCCTAAACGGCCTCAGTCCGGTATACCTGAAGGAGCATCTCCACCCCCATCGTTCTGCCCGGACACTGAGGTCTAGCGCCAAGGGCCTTCTGGCGGTTCCCTCACTGCAAGAAGTGATGTTACAAGGAACCAGGCAGGCTACCTTCGTAGTTGGGAGTGGCTCCCGCCCTGTGGAACACCCTCTCATCAGATGTCAAGTAGATAAACAACTACACAACTTTCTGAAGACATCTGAATGCAACCCTGTATCAGGATGCTTTTAATTGATGATGTGTTGCTGTGTTTTTATTATGTTCTCAGCCGCCCAGAGTTGCCGGAGCAACCAGGCTTACACTTACACTTACACACACCGACACACACCAACACACACCTTTATCCTTTAGCTCCTGAAAGACTCAAGTTTCCATCTTAGCTGATTTCTTTCTGCCATAGCCTCAATTATGAATAACGGAGTAGACTGATCAGGATTTAAGAATTTGTTGGGCATTTGTTCCTGAAGATGATGTGAACAAAGGCCCAAACTTTTGATCTGAAAATCATTGGGTGTGTTGGGGAATGTTATTACAGAGAAGAGAGGTAGATAGTCTTTATGATGCCTGACAGAATTGGTATCAGGGACTGGAATGAAGCAGCAGAGGGATGGGACGAATCTCTCTCCCCCCCCCCCAGGTATTTGGTATCACTTTTTCTTATAATTGTATCCCATTCTAGGGAAGCTACACTATTCATATCTCCCATCAATATATTTCAACTCATATTTTCCAATAGAATTTCTTCAAGGCCAGTTTTTTCTGATTTGATGCATACACACCTACTGTATTGGCAATGTTTTTTCTCCTTCTGATGTTATTAGAGTTATCAATATTCTTCTTTGTTCTTCTTTGGATCCAGTTCAGGTTTTATATACATTACCACGCCTCTCTTCTTTGTTGCATCAAAGGCTACAAAGTCCTTTCCCAATCTTTTATTAATCAAAATTCTTTTATGGTTCTTCACAATGTGTGTTTCTTGAAAGCAAATCACATCCAAATTTAACTTTTTAACCACATGTTCAATCTTGTTTCTTTCAGTTTATTATTAAGTCCATTTGCATTCATCTTGTTCTTTATTTGTCTCTTGTCTCTGTCTCTTGTCTTAACCTCTGTTGGTTCTTCTTCCTGTTCTGCTTCCATACCAAATGCCCTTTCTCCTGCTAATTCTTTCCCATATTTTCTCCAGAATTAGTCTGCTTCAGTGGGATCCCGCCACCTTTGTTTTCTTCCTTTACATGTAAAAGATTGTGCTTGAGGATATACCCAACAATAAGGGATTTTGTTATATTTCAGTGTATCTGTCAAATATTTGTTATTTACTCTGGTAGTGAATCTGTATTACTCTGTCCTGAATTCTCTTTGAATTAAAAAACAACAAACAGTCACTCAGCAGTTTGTTTGCTTGTTTTTGCTTTAGCCTATCTAGATTTCACATGAAAATTCTTCTTCCAATTCAATCAGGTTAGTAAGTTATTTTATTATTTTTTCACTTAATTCCACCATCACATCTTCTGATATACCTCTCAGACAAAGAATCAGATCTTTTTGATTTAATTCCAAAATGGTCATCTTATCTAGAGCCTCTTCATGAATTTCACCGCTTCAGTATCTTCCTTCATCCTCTCTTGTGTCAGGAACGTGGCCCCCCAGAGCCCAGGGGAAGAGTTAGACGCAGAAATTGAACTAAGTGAACAAAGGACAGACTCTGCAATTGAGAGTTGGCTGACAGAATTGAGAAAGGGCAGTTTGATCCCCATTCCCGGGGAAGACTCTATTAGCTTTCAGCCTACTCTTTGCTTTCAGCCTACTCAGATTAAAGAGCTTTCCATCTGTTAGATATATAATTTCTACTCTGGTGGGGAATTTCCCTTTGACAAAGTGCAGGATCATGGCATTAAATAGAATGAATAGAGTTGGGGCGATAACACAACCCTGTTTAACACCTGAACACACTGTGAATGGTTCACTTTGAGAGCCATTGTTATCTGTGATTGTTGCTGTCATATTATCATGGAGGAACCGAATGATGTTATCTGGGCAACTAATTTTCAGAAGGATAGTCCAAAGGGAAACACGATTTACAGTGTCGAAGGCCTTAGTCACGTCAATAAAGACCATATACAGGTAAGCATCCCATCAGGTCCGCTCGCTTTGTTGTTTTTCATTTGGTTAATAGCTATACACAACTCTCCCCGATTTGGAGATACTGCAAGCTCATCTCTAATTTGTTTTTGCGGAATTTGTGAGAGGACTTCAGCAGCTACAGAGAGTTGTGGTTAAGGAGATGTTGGTAATGTTCTTTCCATCACAGTGCAATAGCTTTTTTATCTTTTAGAAGTGTGGTACTGTCTGTTGAGCATAGGGGGCATGCCATGATTTATTGTCCCATAGATGGTCTTTGTGGATTTAAAGAAACTCTATGCATCATGAGTGTTGGCTAAGTGCTGGAGATCTTGAGCATTTTTTTATCCACCAGGTGTTCATGGGCTGCAACAATGGATGTTTTTATTTTGGTCCAGTGTTCCTCAATGTTATCAGGGAACTCCGAAAGTAGATGGTCCTTAAGAGTAGTTTGGAAGCATGAACATATCAAAGATGTAAAACACAACAAAGATAAATACAAAATTTTATTATTTGCGGATGATATCCTTTTATTTATTACAAAACCAGAAGAAACAATTCCAAAAATTATGGAGAAAATAAAAACCTTTGGCAGAATATCGGGATATTCTATAAATTGGACAAAATCAGAGATTTTACCAGTTGGGCCAAGGGCTACATAGTATAGAAACCATCAAGTTCAGAAGACTTTATTAAATACTTGGGTATAATGATTTCATTGGATATAGACCGAATTGTAAAATTAAATTTGAATCAAATTATTAATGAGATTTCTTTTGATATTGAAAGGTGGAGACCTCTAAACCTTTCCCTTTGGGGAAAGGTTAACGTCCTCAAAATGAATGTTGTTCCAAAGCTTTTATATATTCTTAGAGTATTACCAATATATATTCCCAAATTTTACTTCCAAAAAACAAATCACCTATTTAGATCATGCCTATGGGGTACAAAGCCACCAAAAATATCACTACATAAAATGCAACTTCCAACTAAGGAAGCTGGCTTTGGTCTCCCAAATCTGGAACTATATCACCTGGCCTACCTGCTGAGTAAACTCGGCTCCAATTTTATGAAACATCCTATTATCCTGGTAACATGCTCTGCGCAGCTCTCCCTTTAAAGCAAGAGCTGCATAGGGTGTGTCTGTGGCTCTGGCTGGCTTTGCAGCAAGGCGGGAAGAGGGATGGACAGGGCTGCCGTCCAGCTCATTGTAAGGCCAGCAAGAACCACTGCTGGTTAGCTGAGCCAGGGAGGAGGGAGGGAAGGGGATTCTTTCCATCCCTCCCTCCTCCGTGGCTTGCTTTGAAGCAGGAAAGTGGGAGGGGAGCCACTTATACCCATGTAAGCGGTTCCTCTCCCACTTTCCTGCTTTAAAGCAACCACGGAGGAGGGAAGGAAGGGGACCCATGGATTCGCGGCTGCAGCAGATTCCCTCCTCCTGAGCTCCCTTTGAAGCAGCAAAGTGGGAGGGGAGCAGCTTACACTCTCCCACTTTCCTGCTTCAAAGCCGAGGGAATCCGCTGCAGCTGCGAGCAGAGGATCCATGGCTCCCCTTCCCTCCCTCCTCCTTTGAAGCAGGGTGTGGGGGTGCAGTGGGGAAAGAGGGCAGGAAATAGATGCCGGGCATGAAGACACAACCACACTTTGACCACTGGAAAGTCCACCTCAGCCTCCCCAGATTTCCACTGAGACGGCCAGGCTAATCTCAATGGCCATAAGAGCCAGAAACTTTCATGGGCTTTAATTTAATTTATTTAATTTAATTTTAAATTAAATCCATTTGAACAAATTAAAGATAAAGTGAATTGGTTGCAATATTATCAAATTAATGAATTATATAAGATGGATAAGATAAATGGTTTTGCAACAGAAAAAACCAAATATGAAACGGAGTTGTTAGATACTAATGATAAGAATATGTCTAAAATGTACAGTGTGTTGTTGGAGTGGCATACAAAGGATGAAGAAGTTAAATCGGTCATGATTGATTGGGCAAGGGATGTGGGACATACCGGTAATATAATGATGGAGGACTGGAAGAGGCTATGGAGGAAAGGGGTTAAGTTCACTGCATGTACGATATTAAAGGAAAATATTATGAAGATGATGTATAGATGGTACTTGACCCCTGTAAAACTAGCAAAGATTTATCACAAAAGTGATAACCCTTGTTGGAAATGTAAAGAAAAAGAAGGTACTTTTTTCCATATGTGGTGGACTTGTCCCAACGTGAAAGACTTCTGGGAGAAGATTTATAACGAACTGAAAAAAATGTTGAAATATACATTTATTAAGAAACCAGAGGCCTTTCTCCTTGGAATAACAGGTTTAGAATTGTCCAAGAAAGATGTTAAATTATTTTTGTATGCCACAACGGCCGCTTAAATATTACTTGCTAAAAATTGGAAAACACAAGAATTACCAACAGTGGAAGATTGGCAGATGAAGATGATGGATTTTTCGGAGCTAGCTGACCTGACTGGAAGAATCCGCGACCAGAAAGAAGAGGAGTTTAAAGAGGACTGGAGGAAATTCAAGGACTATTTGAACAAATATTGTAATATAAAAAATTAGAAATTACTTGAAAGAAACAAATAGGCCTAGGACAAATTAAGTTATAATTAAATAAATGGGATTCAGAATGTCAAGAAAAGTGAATAAGATGACTATAATTGGTAATTGTTTTAGTTTAATAATGATATTGGAAAGCTGTTGCTTTTAAATTACAAGGAAACTCAGAAGGGAGGGATTTAAGATGTTTAAAAAGTTGGATTTGTGAAGAATTAAGTTTGTTATTATTGTCTGTTTGTTTATTGTCCTCCCCTTTCTCCACTTTCTCTCCTCCCCCCCCCCTTTTTGTCCTTTTCTGTTTTTGTGTATCATTTTGCTTTGTGGTTTGTGTTATTATGGTGGAAAATTTAATAAAAATTTATTTAAAAAAAAGAAACTTGCATGGGCTGCTTCTTTAAAGATGAAAACATGCACACACGTGAAAGAAATCCATCCAGGTTCCTGGGCACAACTCACGCTTAATATTCACACAGGTTACATGGATGGCATTGGCAACTGGAGGAGCAGCATGGTTAAAGAGCAAGTCCTGGTTTCAAGCTTAAGATCAGCTCTTTTGTGGTGGCTTCAAACAATCCTTTGGCTGCAACGGGAATCCCTCCCTCCCTTAATTCAGGATGCTACAGTCTACAGATGCTGTGGCTGCCTGCCCTTTCCCCTGAGCTGTAAAAGCACCTTCAAGAGGGTGATGGGAGGTGACACAGTCATCTTCCAGATGTGCAAAGAACCACCCTCGCCACACTAAATGTGACAGCAAGCCTCACATCCAGATCTGAAGCATAAATGGGAACCTAGGAAGCTGCCTTATAAGGAGACAGACCCACTACTCCATCTAGCTTAGTAATGTCAACACTGACTGGCAGCAGTTTGCCAGAGTTTCAGGCCTGGAGAAGCCGGTGATTGAACGTGTGGTGTTCTGCATGCAAAGCCACTGAGGTTACAGCTGTTCCCTTTAAAAACAAACTAAGATTGTAGTGCTCATGGTTCTGAGGAAAGGGCTAATTTAAACAGGAACAGAGGGACCTACCCTGTACCACGTCAGGACCCCTGAGCCCATTTAGCTCAGTTTTGTCTTCACCGATGGGCAGAGGCTCACCAGGGTTTCAGGAGACACACCCTCAGCCCTACCCGGAGAATCTTTCAAGGACTGAACTTGGGATGGGATCTTCTCCATGCTCTCCCCATTGAGCTATGATAGCTCCCTCCCTTCTCCTCCCCTGCTCCTCTGCAGGAGGCCTATCTCGGCATGTGATTATAATGTATATGTCACGGGCTTTGAGATGCATATAAAGTCAGGCTCAGCATTATTAACTGGACTTAGATAAGCCATGATTCTCCTTCCTTCCCTCCTCTGAGGCGCGCTTTAAAGCAGCAAAGTGGACAGGAGCCACCCGCTTTGCTGCTTTAAATAGTTTAGTACAACATTTGATTCAGAATATTTTTTTTCGTGTTTTCCTCCTCTAAAAACTAAGTGCGCCTTAAGGTCAGGTGTGCTTTATGGAGCAAAAAATATGGTAATAATTTGGCAAAATTTGATGAAGAAAGGTATTTTGACATTGAATCAATTAATTGATGAAAATTACACATTTGTGGAACATAAGACTTTGCAAGTAAAGTATGGATTAACCAGTGAAACACAATGGCAATACATCAAATTGAAACATACGTTGGAAAGGCGGTTTGGCCCTGACGCTATATCAGCATCAGAAACACCCTTGCTGCTACAAGATTTAATTTCTGCAACAAAAGCAAAGAACTCTACACTTGCACTATATAAAACCCTACTCAACAGAAAGAAATATGATTTAGAATATGATAGACAAAAACGGAGTGAAGAGTTAGGAGTACAGCTAACAAATGATATATGGGAGTCAGGTATAAAATCAACAGAAATAGCTTCTAAGACTAAGAATTATTCAGCAGAAAATAATATTCAGAGTCCATTGGACTCCAGCAAAACTTTACCAGAAGAAAATAACAAATGCAGACAACTGCTGGAGATGTGGAAGTAAAAATGTGAACTTAGTACATATGATGATTAACTGCCCGATGAGAACATCATTTTGGTGTGAGGTGAGGATATATATAGCAAGAGTAATAAAAAGAAATTGTTATTTAGGGGATTTGAATTTAATTATAAATTATATACTGGAAATGTGGGAGATTACAAGGGGTCAAAAAAAATAATGGATGTATCATGCCATATTAGAAGCAAAAAAACTTGTCTTAATGAATTGGAAGAGCCGCAAAAAGATCCAATTGAGCAAAAGGATTGACAATATGGACAGACTAGTTACCTACGAACGAATTGCATATCAACGCAAATTAAGAATGGATAAATATGAAGAAATCTGGAAAGAATACTTAAGCGATAAGGCGGACAGTGGTGAGAAGTAGGAGGAGGAGAGGTGGGGAAATATTGTTAAAAAGGTGTAGTTATAGGTATATCAGTACTCAAATCTGAATTGTTAAATTGTGTTATTAGTGCTGTTGTGGTTTTTGTTGCATATGTTTGTTTTGGTTGTTGTTTGTATTGAAAAAAATGATTACATAATTTTTTTTAAAAAAAGAGTAGTTTGGAAGCAATCCCACTTAATGGGATCTTGAAGGGCTTCAGTGTTTATTTTGCGCCTTGGTTTCCTTCCTGGAAGCCTGCGTTGAGGTATAATCTTGATAGCCATTGCGGACTGTATTAATCAGTGATCTGTCCAGCAGTCGTCGGCACTCATCATAGCTCTGGTAAGCAACACATCATGGCAATCTTCAGCTTGGACAATTGCATTGTCTAAGAGGTGCCAGTGGTTCGACTGAGGGTGCCTCCATGATTTAAATTTACAGTCGGACCTTGGAAGCTGAACGGAATCTGTTCCAGACGTCCGTTCAACTTCCCAAAATGTTTGAAAACCAAATCGTGGCTTCTGATTGGCTGCAAGAAGCTACTGCTGCCAATCAGAAGCCATGGAAGCCCCGTCAAACGTTTGGGTTCCAAAAGAACGTTCACAAACCTTAACAATCACTTTTGGGTTTGCGTCATTGTTGGAGCCAAAATGTCCGAGTTCCAGGGCATTCGGAATCCAAGGTACGACTGTATATATATATATATATATATTTGTTGAAAGTGTGTGTTGGTAATAACAAGGTTGTGCACTACACATAGAGTCAAAAGAAAGATTCTGTTCTGGTTGCTGTTGCCAACTCCTTCTTTCCCAATAGTCCCAGGCCACAGATTGAAATCTTGCCCAACTCTTGCATTAAAATCACCCAGGAGGATAATATTATCCTCCTTAGGGGTCTCTGATAGGATGATATCCAGCAGATAGTAAAATATATTTTTAATGTCTTCATCAACATCTCGTGTTGGTGCATAAGCACTTAGAATAGTAGCCTTTTGGTTTTTGGTGAGTTTTATTCAAAGAGTGGAAAGTCGTTCATTAATGCCGGTAGGGACTTTTGACAAGAGCTTCACAAGATCGTTTTTGATAGCAAAGCCTACTCCATGTATTCAGTGTTCTTGTTCAGCAAGTGAGTGTTTTTGTATCATCATTATGCTGTCCAAGTCCGGAGACTCAATGAGCATACACAAGAGCTTCTGCAGAAAGATTTGTGTCGTGATTTGAGGACGCGATCCCCGCTTGGGTAATGAAGACACGTGGACACAGTATATTAGGTTAAGAAAAGGCCACAACTTTATTGATTACAGCATGTGAGAAGGTATTGGCTTAGGCACTGGACCACAGCAAATTTGACTCCACCCACTCGGAGAGAGGTGAGTCTGATGAGGGGTTAACCACCAGTAGGGGGAGCCTGTTGATGCAAATACAACTATAAGCTCTCCCCTGATGTCACCGAGGGTCGTGCCATGGCCCCCCTCCACACAGGGCATCGGACAGGATCCATGACCGCCGGATTCCTTTAACGGAATACTCATAAGCGAAGGGATAGGCGATGGCCACACCTTGCCCTTCCATACACCAACATCACATTCCAATGCCTAACCGCCACCCGAGCCCAAGAGGTTCGCCGGATTGGTGAGGAGGCTGGGAGAACAGTGCTGTCGGCAGTGCTGGAGCGACCCGCAGCCATCCGAGACCTCACTCTAACTAAAGCAAAACAACAGCCAGAAACCCTCCAGAGGCCCCACAAAAATTACTCAGGCGAAATAAGAGTAAAAATGCAGGTAAAATCACTGGACCCCTTCCTCCAAACCTCACAACTCCAGAATCGGAACAGGAACTTCCGACTTCGTAATTCTTCCATGTGCTTGGCTCAAACAAGACGACGACGAGCAGAAACACTTGACTCGTGGAAAATCTGAAGCGCAATGGTGGGAAGAGCTGGCGCGGCCGCATTTGAGTGGCTAAACCATGCCCCTGTGGTGGCCCCTGATTGGGTGTCCAACTGGGAGGCGTGGTGTGCCAGCGATGATGAGAGTGCAGGGGGCAGAATGTGTCTCCCGCTCACAATCCCTCCCCTCCGGATGGAGGAGAGGCTTTACAGGGCTCAGATCTTGGAGCAGCCTTTTATACAGATAAAAGAAGTGTCACTGTTTTGATACAGAAGATTTGTAGACATTACTCTTTCAGATATAGCATTATTTCAAGGTTCAATTAAACAATCGCCTTCCCGTTACACTCTTTGATTCTGGTTCTACCAGTGTAAGTATCCAAAAGGGGGATTCTGGGAGTTTTGCAGGATAAGACAAGAAGGCACTTAGGCCCTTCAGCATGTACACCAAGGGCTGAGCTAATGAGCTAATGACCCTTCACAATAATTAATATACAATCCAGCACAATTCTGTGTATCTTAACTTGGCTTTAATTACATAATAATTAAAGTTTTCTATTACAGATGCATGATCATAAACATTACAACTGCTTTATATGGACTAGTCAGCTTTGGAATGCTTATCAAATCGTTCTGAAATAGCTCTTAATATATTTCCTGGCCTTTTTTGGTGTTTATCCCGAAGATTTTCAATTGCAGTCTTTGTCTGTTGAAAGAAGAACAAAGGAATATTGTATTATATCAATATATTGCAAAATGGATATTCACAGTTATTCATATCTGTGAGGAAATGCTAAAGGGATCAGAACCATTAGAATAAAGGATCCCATTTTTTTCCAGTTACAGATTTTTTTTTTTTACCAAGAGCACTGTATGAGAATGGCAGAGATACAACCAAACATAAGGGCCTTGGGCTGCTTGGTACGTATTAGTTTTCCTGCATGGTTGTTACCTCCAGTTATGTGAGGAAAATGGCAGAATTGCTATTGAGTTATATTTCACTATGCTCAGTGCTATTTTTCCAGAAAAAGAGGTGCCTGAACTCACTATGAACACCTCCCTCGTTCTCTTAGAATGGCAATGGCTGACAGGACTAGTGAGAAAAAACAGTCACCTCCTGGTTCCTTGCCTGAAAACAGCACAGCAGGGCATGGGTAAAATAGTAGAGTAGAATGGAGTCACATTCACGTGCAGAGTTGCAATAAATCAAACAAACATCAGAAGTTCTTCAGTAATAGTTTTATTGAGGATTAGGAGGGAACCCTCTGGGGCAGATTCTGGGGCATATGGTGAGCAGAAGAAGTCCTATTGCATGAGCAGATCTTTGTGCAGCACTACATAAAATGCATAGGTTTTTCATGGTCTCAACAAGTTCCAGAGAGGGAAAGCTGAGTGATGAACATAATGCACAAAAGTCTATATAATGAACCCGATCTCTGGTCATATAGAATGAGCAAGTCAGTAGGCAGAAACCATTTTATAGAACTGAAAAAGAGAAACCAACGGGGGGGGGGGGATCCTGCTTTTTTACTTCCAGGTGTAGAGTTAACTTACTTTTTCAGCCAGCTCTGCAGCTGTTATATTTGGATCATATGGGATGGGTTCTCCAATATATGTCCTCAGTTTCACTGGAAATCCTCCATATACGGGAAGGTAGAAAAGTCATGTTTTCTCATATAACCATCTTGTCAGCCCTATGTATGAAAGGGAAAAGAGTCTGTAAGAAAGCGATCCCATATCAAATTTGAAATTAGTTGGCATTCTGAGTTTTTAGCAATTCCAGTCAATCCATCCCAGAGAGGAAGCGTTAAATAGTATGAGTCCTTTGGAAAAGAAAAAGCAGCATATTCTGTCAGCTCTTCTCTGCTCTTTAAAAATCAAGGTCATAAGTTGTAAAATAGACTGCAGAATATGTTTTTTTTTCCTGCTCAGTTCCCCTCCATGTTGGGGTTCCTACCACTTTTATAGATTATAGCTATCTTTTAAATCTAAGAAAAAACTAATCAAGGACATGTTCACTCAGTCCTGAGACAGGCAGCACAACTTTTGCAGATCAGTGTACACTGAATAAACTCTACTAGAAAGTAGTAAAAAGATACTCTGTTTCTGAAAAAATGTATATTATTATAAAATATTTATTGCCTGAAAGCAGATTTCTTGATACTCACTTGACTTTCCAATGTTCCTGTATGCTTCACAAATGTTTTGTGTAAATATAGGGGTGATGGGCTAAAATAATAAAATCAAAAATCAAAATCAAATAATAATAATAATAATAATTTATTTATACCCCGCCCATCTGGGCGGCTTCCATAAAAACCAAAAATACAGTAAAATATCACACGTTAAAAACTTCCCTAAACAGGGCTGCCTTAAGATGTCTTCTGAATGTCAGGTAGTTGTTTATCGCTTTGACATCTGCTGGAAGGGCGTTCCACAGGGCGGGCGCCACTACCGAGAAGGCCCTCTGCCTGGTTCCCTGTAGCTTTGCTTCTTGCAATGAGGGAACCGCCAGAAGGCCCTCGGCGCTGGACCTCAGCGTCTGGGCAGAATGATGGGGTGGAGACGCTCCTTCAGGTATACTGGACCGAGGCCGTTTAGGGCTTTAAAGGTCAGCACCAACACTTTGAATTGTGCTCGGAAACGTACTGGGAGCCAATGTAGGTTTTTCAAGACCGGTGTTATGTGGTCTCGGCGGCCGCCCCCAGTCACCAGTCTAGCTGCCGTGTTCTGAATTAGTTGTAGTTTCCGAGTCACCTTCAAAGGTAGCCCCACGTAGAGTGCATTGCAGTAGTCCAAGCGGGAGATAACCAGAGCATGCAAAAGGTAGCTGAAAACTGGAGAATTATTTCACCCCACCTGCTCCACTTTTATTTTGGTTAAGGACTAGGAATAATGCTCCGCATCTGGTATTGCAATGACAAGCTTGATGTAATTGACTTCAAATTGCACATGCTGTCCCCCAGATTTTAAAGAATTGAAGAGGAAAAAAGCTATTTTTCTTTTTAAATGTAATTGATTTTAATAGCTTTAAAACAAACAAACAAAAAAAAAAACAGTGGTGGGAAATACAGATATCATTTGACCCCCAAACAGGGGATTTGCCATCCTCAACTACTTAGGATGCTAGATCAAGGATATCAACAGATTACGTCTTATCTAGGATAATCCTGAAGGCAATGCAAATTGCACAAAGATCACTCACCACTTTTGCCTCCAAAGCTATCTGAGCGAAACTGTGCGGTTACCCCACATTATGTTGTAGTCAGTACTGAAGTTTCCTTCTCTACCTCCGCCAGGGGAAATGCCCAGTGAATGGCCTTTCTTCAAAATTTCCACACATTCAGCTTTATTGAAATCTTTCAACGCGGCCGCATCTAAAACCGTCTTCTACCCTGACAAAATAAGACCCAAATAGAAGAAGAGTGTGGATACAATACAAGTGTCATTGTTCCAAAGATATTGCACTATTATGGATCACAAGCATAGCTCTCTGCCAATCCATTTCAATTAGGATTTCTGCTAATTCCTCTTTTGCTCAGATGTTCTAACTGCAGGCTTTATTGGGGAAGCACATTGAGTGGGGTTGAGTGCTGAGGTGGCCACCTTTTTAGACATGTGTTTCTCAAGTCAAGTCTGTAGTACATTCAAGTTTGCATTATGATAATACAGTTCATAGTGCTTGCCGCACCACCCAAAACTTCAATCCCTTTAGGCTGCAGAGCTTTTGGCTATAGTATATACTCACACACAGAGAGATACACACATGGCACAGAGGAGGCTATGCTGGTGCAAAACAGCAGATTCATCTACAGACATATGGGTGGAGAATATATGCTGCATTAATTAACCAGTGGAATACCTCCTTCCTTCCTTGCTTCCTTCCTTCCTTCCTTCCTTCCATCCACGACATTTCTGTCATCAGAGGAAGATGATGTGGGGGGAGTGGCAGTGGAGGGCCATGAACACTACAACAAGGGTGCCACATGTGTTTGATTGCAGTGTCACATGGGGGCATAAAAGCTGTGTGTGGGACTGCTTGATTGGCCATTAGCTCCCACCCCATCCCAGCTGCCACAGAGGATTTTGCACAGGTGGTTTGCTAGTGCAGATGCTCCCAAGCAGAATCCCATTCTTTGCGTTGTTCTTTCCAGTAGGCAATAGACATCTTTACTAATGACTGAATTTTGCAAAACTCTTTGTACTTGAGGAAATCAACAACTTAGAGATGCATTTTCCTAAATCTTGTCCTATTCTAGTATTAAACTCAGAAGCAATTATTATATGAGAGCCTGCAGTTACAGCATAGAAAGCAGATGTCACATTATCCAGATTCCTTCAGTTCTTAGATCCCTGAGGAAGAATGTAGACAAGTTGTTCAAGAAAGCATGAAATTTCTGCATGGAAGCACAGGAATTGTCTTGCAATTACTAGAGTAAAAGAAGAAGAAGAAGAAGGACTCTCATAGCTGTTTTGAGGTCAGGTCAGGTTTTCCTGCAATCTGTGATCAAGGGCCAAAAGACCCAGGTTGACATGCTGTATTGGAAACATAGCCTGATTCAAATACGATGCCTGAAACATTATTGGGAGAAGAGGTTGATGTTGTAAATGGCTAAAAGCAAGTTTCCAACTTATTTCATGTGTTGTTTTTCACCTGCTTGCCTGATACACTGTTTTATATTTTATAGCATTGTTTTATATCTTATAGCTTTATTTTATATCATATTTCACATATTTTATGTAAAAAAGCATGAGTTAAATTTAATAACTTACCTGGAAACCGATATATGGAATGATCAATTATTGTAAAGCACTCTCTTCCTGTCTCCTTGAAAAGTCTAGCGATAAGGAAGAAATAGTCAATAGTACAAACTGGGTGATAAAAGATAATAAGCACTGCTCCTTTAGGGAGATGTTCCATGCCAAAAACTTCATAACCTGGAAATAATATAAAATGCAATAAATAAATGTGATTTTGTTGAAAAATAAAAGGAATATTGCAATCTTTTATTGGAAGAAAACACTGTGGCTCAGAAAACTGAAATTTAAGATCAGTTAAAAAGCTCTCCTATGTGTTGCAGCATTCTGGATACTAGGTTGTCATCCACACGGACCAGGACTTTCTCTGTTGTGCTCACATAATAAATGATATTTCTCCTCTGCTGGAATCTTCGTTCCTTGCTTAATTTTGGGCGCAGGTGGAAAAAAAATTGCCTACTCTTTGAGTGAGCTGAAACTATGATTTGCTGTTTCAATCTCCTTGAAACTTTCATCAGGGGCGTCTTAAGCATATGCCTGACGCTTCTAGGCTCCCCAGAGCTGTCGACCTTTTTTTAAAGGGGGACCCCAAAGTTGTTGGCTTTTTTAAGGAGATAGTTGTTTACCTTTAGAATGGTGGCAGACGCAGTGACTCACAGCGCCAACTAACGGGGGTTCCAGCACCCAACGTACAGGGGCGTACGAACGTGGGTGCGGGTTCCATGCTAGGGGGGAACAAAATGTTGGGCGACACAGTTTCCGTGCTGTCCACCCGCTGCCTCCACACACCTCGCTACATGCCAGCTAACTGTTTTGGCTGGAATCCATGCGCTCCTATTCATCAGGACTTCTTGCTGCCGTTGGCGCTGTTGGTATGTGGTAAGTGGCAGCAGAGATGTTTCCTCTGCTGCCACTTGCATTCCCCATCGTTCTGCGCTGGCACGTCTCATTGGGCGGTGCTGGGAGCGTGTGATGACAGCGGAAAAGCCAGCAAAGGAACCCACAGCTCGGCACATGCAACAGGATGCATCGTGCAGTGCCCACAACGTTACATGGTGCTCCGGGCATGGCACTGAAACAGTTAGCTGCCATGCAGCTGGGGCAAGAGCCGACAGGCTCTTCTGCTGCGGGCAAGTTGGTGCGAGTTTGGGATCGAGCGTTGGAGTCCGGGGAAGAGCCGCCTGCAGAAGACGAACTCCGACGGGCTCTGCTCCGCTCGGCTGTCGGCGGCTCTTCCCTGGACTCCAACGCTCGGCCCTGGACTCTCAGCCTGGCACCCCTGTGAGCCCGGCGCTCGGGTGCCGTGCACCCCTAGCGCCAATGGATAAGATGCCCCTGACTTTCATATGGGTTATAACACTATATTTTCCTGAGCCTTTTTTATTTGAAGAACAGTATTACCCTTCTGTACAGAGTGTTGCACATTCTTTCCCCATCCTTAAGAGCTCTAATTTCAGGCATCTTCAGGCCATTCTCTGAATCACTTTATACAATGTGAGAAAACAGTTTCCCAGACAGATGCACCCTTGACCATGTCCTAAGTAGCCACAGGGTTTCATCCTTATGACCCAAGCTTGGTTTTAGTAATGTGTTTCTGATTTATGCTCCAACATCTAAAGCAACATTACACTCTGGGATGCAATGAGAACATAAGATGGATCCTCTTGATCAAGCCAAAGCTCTTTGTATTCTATCATCCTGTTTCTCACAGTGTCCATCCAAATTAGCAGCCATCACCACATCACCACATCCTTTGCTGACAAATTCCATGGTTTGTGTCCAGAGTTTATGCTTCAGGATTACCTAGTGATTTACCATGCTGAAGAAAATTGCACCCTCAAAGTCTCACTACACGATGATATACTCATTAAATTCGCTGTGTACCCACCACATGGTAAAAACCAGAAGTGGTAACTATTGTTCCAGGGCCTCAAGTCTGAAATTCTGATGCTCAGTTCTATGAAAGTATAGTAGCTGAATTATTGGTATGAAAGAAACATTTACTCACCATGCCATATCTTTCCAAATATATCTAAAACTTGATACGTAATTTGCTTTGGCTTTTTCCAACATTTGGTATCAAAATCAGTTTCTTGCTGGTTATTCCTCTTCTTGTAGACATAGAGCAAAAATGAGATTGCACAGACAAACAAATACGTCATTATAACGATTGAACAAGGCAAAATCAGAAGCATACACAACCACCAAGAGTGAGCCACTGAGCTCAGGTATTCTTCCAAGGAAGGAAAACTAATCCAGTTTCCCAGCATTTGAGTAAAGCAGCTCATGGTTTCCTGATATGAAGCCCCACGTGTATGCCGAGGAAGGAAACAAATCCAGTTAAACCTTCTTTGGTTTTGATGGTATTTTCCCCCACTGTTTACCCGGAAAACAGAAAATGCAGTATATCAGTTTGAAGTGCCATTCCAGAAGCATTCATGATTACATGAAATCTCCTGCCATTTAATATTTTCCCAGTTTTCCCCACTGTAACTTGCCAAGTAGATACAAGTAGATACAAAATGACAAGTGTATGACTCCATTTATTTCTTGTAAAGCAAGCTGGTTTCAGTCCACTGCTGAAGTATTAAGGAAAGTGAGAAAGGGTCACTTCTCTTTGAGTCAGCAGAAATGGTTCCCCGCCTCCTAAAAGTGCAGCTGCATGCATCTTGTGACTGTCTTCTTTGTGTTGCTGGGCAAACTAACACATATCCCAGGATAGATAAAGAACTCAAGTTTCAGCATTCACTGTTGTGGGGCATTGGAGACATGGATACTGTTGGAATGATCTGGGGAAAATGTGTTGGATATGTGAAGAGCTTATCTGAAGGAAGTTAGACACATTGCAAGACGTCTACACAGAGGGAACTCTGGCAGTTGCAGGACTTTTTTGAGCAAGTGGACTTTGCACTTTCTGTGTGTACTTTTCCTCAGCAAAAATTTTATACGTCGAAACGCTCTCTGGGCTCAGAGAGTGAAGACTTCTTGTAGCAGAGACAGTGTGTGTCTTTGTGCCCCCAAAGTAAAAGTGATCTCTGCTACACAGTTGTTTCTTGTACTGAGGCTATCCACTTGACTCGAATTATATGGAGTGAACACAACACCGAACAAGAGGGAGGGTGGGGGAAATAGTGAGCTGATGGGTGGCAGCATTTTGGAATTCACTGCAAAGTGCCTCTTTCTGGGGATGTGAAGTGGAATAGCAGCATTGCTGCCAGAGAAGAACAGATGCCGATGGCCAAACTCTGTTTTCACTGTCTCTAGAACTTCTTTCCGGTTGGGTTATTGGGGACCATGCCACAATACACAACCATTGCATTTTTGTTTACAAATTACTAAGTCATCTGAAAACAGACCCTTACATAGTTGAATTGCATATTTTTTATTTTACTCTCTCTTCACTACATCTTTCAACAGAAAAGTATGGGAAAAGAGACAAAATTGATAAGGGTATGCGGGCTTTAAACCACAACTGTTTTGATTCCAATAATAGCTGTGTTACAGGAAGGAATTAAATTTCTGCTTCTCAGTGTTATAGTATCTGAAAAATTTCATCTCCACAAGTAGCGAACATCCTAGTTGTGTTTTAAGTTGACAATGTGGAAACAGGCTAAGATTTTCATACAACTGGTTTTTACACACGCACGTAGACAAGACAGCATTTCTCTCTCTCTCTGCTGATCCCTGAACAGGAACTGACGGATAACACAACTACTAGCACATTTGCAAAACTAAGCAAGAATCATTTGTTGAGATTGCAGGGGGTTGACTAGACCACCCGTTGGGCCCCTTCCAACACTACACTATATGTTCTATGAACAAAAACTTTTACCAAGTGAGGATTAACAATTAAGATCCACCCTCTATTGTGTGGGCAGGTAATCCCTCCCCTTACCTGGCCTGGTTTCCCTGGCAACACTTCCCCCAGGTGGGATTGGACAACTCGCTGGGGTAGGCGGGGACCTCCAGGTATCCCACCTGAGGGAAGGCAAAGCCTATGCTGATGGGGCCACTCCAGATCCAGGGCTGCACGCAAAAGGCGCCCCCCGTTTTAAGTGGGGAGCGGTCATTACTTACATTCCTGGTAAGCCTAAATTGCCTTCACTTTGGTCACCTCTCTCTGAGAGCAGCAAAAGTCTTGTCTGGTGCTCTACTTTTTCGTAGGCTAATTTCCACCACTATGGAGACACGTCCCTTTATGTGGAGGTTTAAAGAGACTGATGTGGGTGTGCCATCAGTATGAACAAACCAAGCATTGTGAAAAAGAGAAAAGGCTTGGGGATGCTGCTTCTTGGATGTCGTGGCCATTTGTAATCAAACATAAAGTATGGAGTCACACCTACAAGAATATTCATAATGTACAATTACATACTGGGTCACAGAAAACCAGTTCTTGACTAAGTAATAAAGTTAGGAATCGTACTCGCAACACTCTGTCTGCGATTCAGTCATAGACTCATTGAGAACAAATATCCATGGCTTGTAAAAGCCAAACAGAACCAGAAAACATAAAAAGCACATGTATCTTAATCTCACTAGCCACTTCATGAATCTCTTGAAGAAGAGTTAAAGCTAATTAAAACTCATTAAAACCACTTTGTTGTTTAGTCGTGTCCGACTCTTTGTGACCCCATGGACCACAGGAAGCCAGGCACTCCTGTCTTCTAAAAGGCAGATAAAAACCACAGGCCTTTCAGAGAGAGATGTTGCCTTGCAAGCTGCTGAGTCCCTTCCAGGCACTGTCCTACTTCATCGCCTGACACTCCTGAGAATATGAGGGAGCCCTGTTTGCTTCAGTGTTGAGGAAGGGACTTGAGAGCCAACCTGTCAAGTGCCTACCTTAATTCCCAATTCTATAGCAAGACTTTGACAGAAGTGGTGAGCATGCCAACTTGAAAATTCCTGAGTATTCAGGAATCCACCAGATACCATAAGTCTCTGGGAACAGACCACCTTAATGGATCCCCCAGCCTTATAGAAGGGCACTGCATCATCACTTCGAATTTCACCATCGAATTATCCTTCTCAGACAATGGGCTCAGCGCAAACTTCCCTATGAATGGATTTCTGCCTTCCCATTCCCTTGGAGAGACCTGAACTAGGGTATGTTCTGTCTTATGTGTTGGGCCTTTAATTTACTGAGATGGTCTCATGGTTGCCATGGAGACCAGGACCTAGTGGTTTTATGGTCAAGAGCCATGTGTTGTATCATTTCTGGTCTGTGAACAGATAATGTAGGAGGATAGAGACTGCTCTATAAAAAGAGGCGATAAAGAAGAAAATACAGTTATAAAAGGGGAAATCAGTGAAATTTATAAAATATAAGTAGAAAAGGGGGCTCAAGAATGCAAGGCTTGGGTCTCCCCCCCGCCCCACGAGATGACTCCGGCCGTTAATTATTTAAGATTTATTGGTTCAACAAAAGCCCCGGTTGGAGCTCCACTAATTTCAGTCTTGAAAATGGAGCTCCACTAATGTCAGTCTACGTTGAAAAGGCTGTCCATAAGAATAAAATAAAATTATTATAAATTTTTTAGAGATGGTATTTAACACCAGTCAGATTAAATCAAATAAACAAGGAATATTCGGTGTTATGTTGCAGGGGATGCCAGGAAACGGAATTATGTTCAAATGGGGTGGGGGTGTAAATATGTGCAATTTTTTTGGGCAAAGTATGTTTAAAGAGATCACAGAAATCACTGGGTTAAAGCTGATCAAAAGTTCAGAGGTAGCATTATTATCAATTTACAATGGGGTGGAAGGGGTATGTCATTTATTCTTCTCTTAGTCCCTCCAGATTTTATGCCATGACGGGGGGGGGGGGGGCTACTCTTTACCTCCCTGGTGTGGATCCTATATATCTATATCTATATCTATATCTATATCTATATCTATATCTATATCTATATCTATATCTATATCTATATCTATATCTATATCTATATCATCTATATCTATATCTATATCATCTATATCTATATCTATATCATCTATATCATCTATATCATCTATATCTATATCTATATCTATATCTATATCTATATCTATATCTATCTATATCTATATCTATATCTATATCTATATCTATATCTATATCTATATCTATATCTATATCTATATCTATATATATGTCCAAATATATATAAAATTGCCCAAATTGGCCTGATTTCTTTTTACTTTATAGAGAAGTTGCTGCTTTAATGGTGGCACTTGAGGCGTTTTGCTGAGAGGTCTTGATTGCACAGTGTCTCTGCGTTCAATATTGGAGCTTCCGTGGCTCCCTTCGGAGCTTTGGAGACTCCTAGGGAGCGTTCTCCGACACCACTGGACCCTTCGGAACCAGAATTTTCCTTATGGGCTTTTTTAGAGAAGGTGCTTTGCCCAAGCTCCCTTCCTGCCTATTTGCAGCAATCGGGTCACTCAGGGCGACCAATCCCCATCATCCACCATAGCCTGCAGCAGTCCACAACAATACATTGCATTTTTTAATATAATAATTTTTAATAATTTTTCATTAATAACAATCCAATATAGACCACATTAATACAATACCAAATCATAATTCAATTTAAAAAGCCAATTGTCAGATTTCAAATTAAACATTTTGGTTGAGTTCCCATGTTCTGATTTTAGGAGATTTTTTAGGAGATGTAGATTCCTTTTTGCTGCTTCAATCCAATTTAACCCAAATAATACAGTTCCTATGTTGATCCTTTATTTTATCAGCCACTGATGTGTTGACTTTCATTCGTATTTAACTGTTCCATATCCTTTAATTTGCAAGAGGAGTTTATATCTGGTAACTTTCTGTGTGGAATGTTTTTTTTTTTTTTAAAAAAAAGTTCAACCTTCCTTTCTTGTTGCAATCAATCATTTCCAGCATTTCCCCCTTGCCCCAAGGACTCAATTTTACTGCGAGTGACCTTTCACCACCTTGCTTTTCTCAAAACCGAAAGTGGTCTGGCATCTGGCCATTAATCTGGGCAGACTTCCAGCATTTTCTTTCAATACTTTCCCATCTGATAACAAGTTGATATCTCATCAACACCATAATAAATCAAAGTTAGAATCCTCCGTGGGAGGGTATTGCCACAGAACATCCCAATATGTTCTATGCAGTTTCATTCTTTGAATTAATCCATAAGCATTATAAAGTTCTGATTGATTCCCTCTTGCAATCCATTAATAATTGCAATCCATTAGTAACTAATTTTTTGCTTTGGTGAAGAGATGCCATATTATTAAAAAAGCATGGTGAATATATAAAGAGAAAACAAAGGCTTCTCTCTACCACATACCAATCCAATTATGATTAAAATCTTCCCCAGATTGAGACCTTGGCACTCAGTGGCTGATTCATTCAACAGCAGGTTAACTTGTCTCCTTCTTCCAGAACATGCCTGCTTCTCAAGTCTGAACTCGGATATATCTTAAAAAACAGAAGAATCTCTGTGCATGGTGACCATGTTGGAGAGTTTCCAATGCATGCAGGGCATTCAGTAGGAGCGGGAGGCAGCTACTGGGCGATCTGCGAGTGAGAGCGCTCTCCCCGACCTGGGGGGGGGGGGTTTGCAATGATAATTATTCTCAAATTATCCTTAATTGGCTGCATGCCCTTGGTCTGCTATGGTGAGAACCATTGTTCACCATGGCGTCAAAAAACGGAAGTCCGCAATCTATTCATAACGATTACGATTATGATTACGATATCTTTATTGTCATTGTCCCATGCAGAACAATGAAATTTGAAAAACTACGTAAAAACTACACGAAACTACCACAAAACTACATAAAACTACATAAAAACTACATAAAACTACATAAAACTACATAAAAACTACATAAAACATTCAAAAACCCCTAAAAACTCTAAAACCCCATTTTAAAATAGGCTCTCCCTCTCTGCTCACTTTCACAAAAAGTTTGAGAATTCACTGTCCCAAGGGAGGGAAGTAACTCATGGCTCTTGATCATAAACCCTATAGGTCCTGGGGCAGCTCAGGAATCATGGCTTTTGTGGCAACCATGAGACTGTCTCAGTAAATTAGAGGCCCATTAGGCAGGGTATGGATGTGGGTGGCACTGTGGGTTAAACCACAGAGCCTAGGACTTGCCGATCAGAAGGTCGGTGGTTCGAATCCCCGCGACGGGGTGAGCTCCTGTTGCCCGGTCCCAGCTCCTGCCAACATAGCAGTTCGAAAGCACTTCAAAGTGCAAGTAGATAAATAGGTACCGCTCAGGTGGGAAGGTAAACATCGTTTCCGTGCACTGCTCTGGTTAGTCATGCTGGCCACCCGGCTCCCTCAGCCAATAAAGCGAGATGAGCGCCGTAACTCCAGAGTCAGCCACAACTGGATCTAATGGTCAGGGGTCCCTTTACCTTTACCTAGGTAGGGCATACCCTGGTTCAGGTTTCTGCAAGGGAGTGGGAAGGCAGAACAGAAATGCATCGGTAGTGGGGTTTGTGCTGAGCCCATTGTCAGATAGATCATTTCCCTTTATAAATCCTAATAAAACCTGAGAAGTTGATCTGAAAAATCTTTATTTGCATCAGCCACTAGCCATAGGAATACAATAAAAGAAAATGTACCGGAGATAGAGGTAAAAACTTAACTATACAAAATATATTTTGGAGGTTTAGATCAATAATCAAATAATCAAATAATAGATCTTATTCTAATTGCCCCCACTAAAAACATTGCAGATTTTGCTGCCACCTGGTCATCTTGATCCGCTGGATGAAAGAACACAGTAGCAATGGTTGAGCAACCCAGCATGGACAATAGAAGAGGGGTTAATACCCTCACTCCTCAAATCTTTATAAAGAGTGCAACCAGAAGCTCATGAGCCACTGACTCAATAGTGCCATCTCCACATGGACATCATTGTTTTTCCAGTGGAATTTTCTGAAATTGACCCTCAAGTACAGCTGAAGGCAGTTTATTCAAGCTTGCGAAAGTGAAAGCACGTCTGTATTTTGGAATTGTTAAATTTTGCAAATAGGGTGGCCAAGTGTCAAAATGACTAGGTAGAAAATAATCATACCATGGACAAAATTGCCTTATTGTGGCCAAATTATTCTGTCGCTCAATTAGGTGCTGTCTAATTTAATTATTTACTTTACTGAAGCCCAGTGTTAATAACTGTTGTGATGATAAACCAGAAAAGTAAAACTTTTGGTTGACAATTTTAGTCCAAGCACTCTGATGACCATCTTGCAATACTAAGGGTAGTAGACCAGTGGGTTTAAATTTAGGCAAAGCCTATAATTAAATGTCCTACACCAAACCTGTAATTCAACTGAGGGGAGACTAGCCTCTAAGCGCAATGAAGCATTTGGAACACAGGATGGAACAGAAAAAAATTGCCTTAGGAACTTAGGTTGAACAGCTTCTGTAGATCCAAGATAAGGGCCTGTCCAAATCTGATCCCATGCAATAACTGTGCTAGGGGATTAGCTTTAAACAGTGCTGATGCTATATGATTGCCACCTTTTGTATGTAAAAAGCCTGTCAGAATTTTGGCGCTTTGAGATGCTTTTTCCTTTGCATATTTCTGATGTGCTCCCCACGACCCTGCTGACTGAAAAACAGGGCAAAGGTATTTAAAGACTTTAACTTGTTTTATCAACATACCATCTATAAGTCCTATAATTTCTTGAAAATTTAGTTTTCTTTAGTTTGACTTCTTGCAATTCACAGCCAGGTGTTCTCTTTGGCAGTATCCTGAGAACACCCTCATCAACCTTTTTAGGCGCACTTTTGTTTGCGATAGTAGCACCATTTATTTAATTATTAGATTATCTAATTATTTATTTCATTTCTATATCGCTTTATATTTTAAGAAAAATCTCAAAAGCAGTTTAAAACACATTAAAACATCAATAAGACAAATATAGACTATACAGTCAAAGCAACATAATTAACTAAAAAAACAAAACAAACTAAATTAACCAAGAAGATTTCAAAATAAAACATTACAAAGGAGGTAAACTACAGAATACACACTCCACAAAGTAAGTTAACAAAAAACAAAACTTAAACATTTTTTAAAAAAACTACTGCTACGTGAGGTCAAATATAAAATGCACATTTAAAACAGCATAACTAACTAACAAAAGAATAAAACATTATCATAAGCATGACACAGCTCTTTGGCAGGCACTAAAAGATGGGACAAAATAATCCAATAGTTAGGGTTTGTCATCAGGCAATGTCCCTCTGGTCTCACCAGGCACCGCTTTAGTAGAACTGGTGAGTCTGGGCCCCACCCCCTAGGCCAGGTGGAAAGGGCCTTGCAGGGAGCGGCCTTCACGACTCACAGCAATACCTGAGCTCAGTGGATCACCCAGGGTGGTTATTTATGCTTCTGATTTGCTTTATCCATTATTGAGAATAGTGCATTTGGTTCTCTGTGCTTCCTCATTTTTGCTCTGTTTTTACAAGAAGATGAATAACCAGCAAGAAACTGAGGCTGAGAGCAAATTTGGGGGCATTCCAAGGCAAGTTACAGATATGTTTAGAAAGATATGCCATGGTGAGGAGACAGAGCCAGAGCAGCCAGCTGAGATGTTATCACTGGAGAGTATTTCTGACCCCCCTTCTCCCAGAACCCGGCGTTTGTTGAGAGTGCAAGAGCAAAAGACTCAGAGCCAATTAGCCGCCGGTAGCCACTGTAAGGAAAAGTGCTGTTGGTAGGAAGGGAGTGGAGAGGATCTTAGTTGGAGCAATGCCATTGTCTCTCGCTGTGATGATTGAATAAAATCATTAGTAAGAACTCTTCTTGATTTTCTCTGCTTCTTGCTGCCACCGGGGGGGGGGGGGAGCGGATAAAATCCCCCAAAGCCTGACAATAAATATAGAAATATAGATATAGATATAGATATAGATATAGATGATATAGATATAGATATAGATATAGATGTAGATGTAGATGTAGATGTAGATGTAGATGTAGATGTAGATGTAGATGTAGATAGATATGATCATCATCATATTGTAAACCGCCTGATGAATTTCAGTTTTTAATGAGTCTGTGACTGAATTGCAGGCACTGCATGACAGAGTAAAATGGACCAACATGTATGTATGCGATTATTGCTCTGACTTAACTGACAAACGCATGCTGGACTTGGTGCCAATGGAAGAGCTTTTACTGGAGCAGCACTAGGATTCTATATTGTAAACAGAACATGTTATTAAGGTTTGTGTATTACATCATGTTCTTACCTCACACACAACTTATAGTGGGAGAAGCCACCAGCAAATGGAGGTAACACACTTGGTCCATACCTACCTTTACCCCTTAGTCAATAGCTGGTGTTCTGTGACCCAATATGTTGTTATGTGACATGGCTGCTATTGTAGGTGTGACTTTAATTACAATAATTTTAATTACAAATGGGCACAACCTCTTAGTGGTCTTTTTCACAATGCTTGGTTTCTTCATACAAATGGCATCACAGTCTCTTTAAAGCACCACAGAAAGGGACCTTTCTCCATAGGGGTGGAAATTAGCCTACAAAAAAGTGCACCAGACAGGACTTCTGCTGCATCCACAGAGAAGTGACTGAAGCAAAGGCGATTTAGACTTACCAGGAATGTAAGTAAAAAAAATTGTTCATAGAATCATAAAGTGTAGAACTGGAAGGGATTCCAAGGGTCATCTAGTCAACCCTCTTCAATGCAGGAATATCATCAAAGTCTCTCATTCAGTTTGAAACCATAGTAGACCCTGCTTCGTTTGCAAATGTCCTGTTGTTGTTGTTTAGTCATTTAGTCATGTCCGACTCTTCACAACCCCATGGACCAGAGCACGCCAGGCACTCCTGTCTTCCATTGCCTCCCGCAGTTTGGTCAAATTCATGCTGGTAGCTTCAGGAACACTGTCCAACCATCTCATCCTCTGTCATCCCCTTCTCCTTGTGCCCTCCATCTTTCCCTCCCTTTTCCAGGGAGTCTTCTCTTCTCATGAGGTGGCCAAAGTATTGGAGCCTCAGCTTCACAATCTGTCCTTCCAGTGAGCACTCAGGTCTGATTTCCTTAAGAATGGAGAGGTTTGATCTTCTTGCAGTCCATGGGACTCTCAAGAGTCTCCTACAGCACCATAATTCAAAAGCATCAATTCTTCAGTGATCAGCCTTCTTTATGGTCCAGCTCTCACTTCCATACATCACTACTGGGAAAACCATAGCTTTAACTATACGGACCTTTGTTGGCAAGGTGATGTCTCTGCTTTTAAAGATGTCCTAGTAGTTGTATTATTTGTCACTTCCTGTGCAGGAGTCATCAGACTCCTGTGTGTAAAAACTAGTTGTATGAACATCTTAGCCTGTTTCCACACTATCAACTTAAAACACAGCTAGGATGTTCATTTCTTTTAGGCAGGGTTGATTTGAAGCTGGGATAGATATGGATGGTAGCTAATGTCAAGTGTACACTACTGTCCAAGCCAACAGGGGGAAAGCATTGCATGCAGACTCAGATATATGCGAGATAAAAACATGTTGTTTTAGCTGAAACAGTGCCCCTCTGGAATGCATCATTCCTCAAATACCAGTGCTGAGGGCTCCCCTATTCCTAGCAAGGGTGGGTGGAAAGGATGTTTTTAAATAGTAATAATAATAATAATAATAATAATAATAATTTTAAAAATAAATTTTCCATTAAGAACATCCAGTTAATATCAAATCAAATCATAATCCAATTCGAAAACAAAACAAAAAAGTAAATTACAATCTGAATTATTTATTATTGCCGTATTTTTCACTCTATAGGACGCACTTTTTCCCCTCCAAAAATTAGGTGGAAATGTGTGTGTGTCCTATGGAACGAATGCAGGCTTCTTGGCTTCAGCGATAAGAACGCAAAGGCTCCGAAGCGCAGAGGGCGCCTTCTCGCTCTCCACGCTTCAGGGATAGCCGCCCGAAGCCTTCAGAGCGCAGCGCGAGTTCCCACTGCGCTCCGCAGGCTTCAGGTTCCTTTCGCTGAAGCCAGGAGAGCAAGACTCTCCCGGCTTCAGCAGAAAGGGAGAGCTGAGCAGCGACCCTTAAGCCAAGCGGGAGGAGAAATGGAGGGGGTTCCGTTTTTCATGCAGCTTCACTGAAGGGGTGCTAAGCAGAGAGGGTGAGATTTTTTTTTTCATGTTCTCCCCCTCTAAAACAAGGTGCATCTAGTGGAGCGAAAAATATGGTAGATTTCACATGGACTTCCCATATTCTGGACCTCTGAAGAACTCATCTCACATAATGATATGATGGCTGAGTATTGTGGCATGATCTCCAATAACCCAGAAGCATGGTTCGCCAGAAGCAGCTTAGTCCTGCTGACCACATAACCCGGAAGCTGTACGCCAGCTCCCTTTGCCAATAAAGCGGGATGAGCGCCGCAACCTCAGAGTCGGCCATGACTGGACCTAATGGTCAGGGGTCCCTTTACCTTTTACCTATGTTTCCAACACAGCATGTCGACCTGTGTCTTTTGGCCCATGATCACAGATTGCAGGAATACCTTATCTGGCCTCATAACAGCTATGAGATTACTTTCTACATTCTTCCTCAGGGATCTAAAAAATGGGGCCAACTGGATAAAGTGACATCTGATTTCTGTGCTGTAACTGCATATAATTGCTTCTGACTTTAATGCCAGAATAGGACAAGGTGTAGGAAACTGGGTCTCCAACTTGATGATTTCTTCAGGTACAAAGATAACAGAAAACAGGGCCCCACCCGAACACATGGCCAATCAAGCACTCCCACACAATGCTTTTATGCTCCCATGTGACACTGCAATCAAACCCACGTGACACCCTTGCTGGAGTGTTCATGGCCCTCCACTGCCACTCCCCACACATCATCTTCCTTTTTTATTATATAAATAATCTTTATTACTTTTCAAACTTACGACAGACAAGAGAAAAAAACAAAAGAAGAAACAATACAATAAACAATACAAAACACAACCTTAACACTAAATTGAACAAAACAAAACAACAACAATTTTAAAAAAAACATATAGCATACCATTTCATTTCTTCTGCATGCACACAGCAGCCACAGCAAGGAACTATGACAGCACCAAAGGGTTATTTAAATAAGGAAGGAAGGAAGTACAGTAGCACAGAGTGCTCTGTTTGGGGGTTGAATTTGTCCACTGGGTGAATTAATGCAGCATATAATCTCCACCCACTTACATGCGCATGAAAAGATGGACTTATGTTGGTGTAGGCAGGATTCAACCAGCATGGGCTCATCTGTGCCATGTGTGTATCTGTCTCTCTGTGCATGCAGCAAGGCACTGTGGCCTGTATTTTTTGTGAATGGTTTCAGAACTCACAGGGTTAAGGAGTTCTGGGTGACGTCTCTCCATTCCTGAGGCGTGACTAGAGGGAGTGGCTTGATTCCACTGCCTGTTTGTCTCTGCTTCTTTGTGGGACGGAAGCAGCCATGAGTGCTCTGAGTCCAGGGAAATGCAGAAGAGTTCTGTTTTATTGTTTTACTGCTTGAATAAAGACTGAGGTATAAACACACTAATGACTGAGTGTGTTTGATCTTCTAAACACCGGGAGCGACAGCATGCTGTGTTATTACTCTGCAATTGTGGCGGACAGAGGATCGAAGCAGCAAGTGACGCAGTGGAGGGAAACGTGCCGGGCTGCAGTTCGATTAAGCTACGGCTAATTGGGGTCATATACCAATTAGCTACGCCACGCCTTAATATTTTTATCATAATGCAAACTTGAATGTCATTCGGTTGTACTACAGACGTGACTTGTGGAACGCATGTCTAAAAAGGTGGCCACCTCAGCACTTCCACGAAATTCTACTTGAAAAGGATTAGCAGAGAACTATGCTTGTGATCTGTAACAGTGCAATATCTTTGGAATAATGACATTTGTATAGCATCCACAATATTTCCTAAATAAGCATTATATAAAATGCATTTTCTTTCTATTTGGGGCTTCTTTTTTCAGGGCTGAAGATACTTTTTGATTCCATCAATTTGAAAGATTTCAATAAAGCTGAATGTGTGGAAATTTTGAAGAAAGGCCATTTACTGGGCATTTCCCCTGGTGGAGCTAGAGAAGGAACCTTTAGTAATGACTACAACATAATGTGGGGTAACAGCACAGGTTTCGCTCGGGATAGCTTTTGAGGCAAAAGTGGTGAGTGATCTTTGTGCAATTTGCATTGCCTTCATGATTATCCTAGATAAGACGTAATGTGTTGACATCCTTGATCTAGCATCCTAAGTAGTTGAGGACGGCTAATATCCTGTTTGGGGGTCAAATGATATCTGGAGTTCCAAGTATTTCCTACTCCTGCTTTTTTTTTTTTTAAGTTATTGAAATCACTTACATTTAAAAAGAAAAATAGCTTTTTTCCTCTTCAATTCCTGAAAATCTGGAGGACAGCATGTGCAATTTGAAGTCAATTGCATCTGGCTTGTCATTGTAATCCCAGGTGGGGAACATTATTCCTAGTCGTTAACCAAAATAAAGGTGGGGCAGGTGGGGTGAAGTAATTCTCCAGTTCTCACCTTTCTTTTGATTTTGTATTTCTTCTTATTTTCTTTCAGCCCATCATCCCTATGTTTATACAAAACGTTTGTGAAACATTCAGGAACATTGGAAAGTCAAGTGAGCAAAATATCTTATATTCTTTGGTTAATCAAGAGATCTGATATCAGGCAATAAACTACAAACAATTGATTAAAAAACCGATCAAACCTTTACATAGCTTTCTTTCCTTTACTTATTTCCTTGACCTCCTCCCCCCTCCCCCCTTTGTATTCTAGTTCAATTAGATGTCTCAGAAAATCCTTTCCAGCTTTGTTTTTATCCTAATAATTTATCTTAATATACTGTAATTCTCATCTCTCACCAATTAAAAATCAATTTTTAGCCCAGTCCTTTATATTATTTCTGCTAAAACCACATTAAAACCGCATTACTTCATTCCAACAACCTTCTAACATTCCTTAATTCTGCAATGTTTCTGCAGATAAACTTTAAATTATTTCCAAAACATTCTCTTCTTTCACCAATTAATCATCCATTTTTACTTTGTTTAATCTTATTTCTAATTAAAACTAATATATTTGAACTTAATCTCTTAAAACATTTCCCCTAGGGTCATAAAAATTTCATTCCACGACTTTTCCATCTCTCATTAAAGTTTTTTTTTTTTTTAAATCTCCATATATACACTTCAAATTCCCAATCTTCTTCCACCGTCTCCCCTCTTCGGTCTCGGCCCCCGCCATCAGTTCCATCAACCTCCCCGCGTCCATCAACCTGGAGATCTTATATCCGAGGCTCTTAACTCTTCTTTATTTCCCTTCTGCCGATCTTCTTGACAATCCTTAATGCTAAAAAGCAGATCTCGGGGGAGCTCCATCCCAACGATGCTTATATTCCTTCTTGACAGGTCCGCCAGACTTCCATAGTTAAAGCCAGGGCCCACAAAGTATTCCAAATCTTGTTTCACATTTCCAAGTCCAAAGGCCCCCAAAGCTCCCATCTCCTCCTGGCTCAAATTCATATTCCAAAAGTCATTTGATCCCTGCATAAGGGGATCTCTCCACCTTTCCTTTTCCAGATCAGGCCAGGCACCCATCTTCAAAAACTGGCTTCTCCTAATTACAGTCATATAAGGCCTCAAGTTGTAATCCTCCATTTGCCTCTTTAGGGTTAAGGCTTCCCCTTGTTTTGCTTTATACTCAACAACAGCAACTTTCTCCTTTTCTAATTCATCAATTTGTTCAGTTAAGAAAGATTCTTGTGCCGGGTTCTTGTCGACTTCTATGTTGATACCCACTTTTGTTCCCAAAATATCAATATTGGTAGCCATGACATCCATCTGTTTATGCAGCTTTCCCAACAGATAGATTGTCCTTTTCAGAACAGACGCTACTTCCTCCTTTGCCGACATTCTTAAGATGTTCAAGGTCAGAACTAGTTTCTCACAGCCTTTATCTTAAGGCCAATATCCCAGCTGCACTCTTGTAACAATGTCCCAAAACTCCCTCTAGAGGAAAACAGTCTCCAATTGTATCAATCCTTTCCAGCACAATTCCAAAAGTAAATTAGTAACAATTTCCAGTTACCATTTCTTCTCTTTAAGTGCAGAAGCGGACAGTAGAAACAGTGTCTTTCTTTTAAAGCTAGCTGTCAAATTTATCCTGCTTTAAAGCCAGCTGTCAAATTTGTCCTGTTTACCGTCGATGGACTTTTTGCAAGCCATTCCCAGGTTCAGAAACGTGATGCTTCAATTTTTAATTTTTCACCTTCTCCTGCAAGTTCACTTGGTCTAAATCAATAGTTTCAATCAGTGAAATTTTAATCCTTTGTGTAAGACTTTCCAAAACCTTAGTTAAGAACTGCTTTGCTTCAGTCTATTTACAGAAAGGGAAGGTGGACTTCCTGTTTGAACCTTCCCCGTTCGGTGCCAAATGAAATTATTTTAAAAGCCCAATTTCCCGTTCTACTCACGGGTTGTTGTCTAGAATCCAATTGTCCACAGGAAAAAAGTCAGCGCTCTCCGACAGCAGCAATGCGGCTTCGCTCTGTGAAATAAGCGGTCGATTCAAAGCACCGCGCCTCTCACCCCACGTCGCTCCGGATTCCCGATACCGGGTCTCCCTGCGAGTAGGGGGGGCGCAGAAGGTGCAAGCCAAATCCCAGGTTCACAGACTTCTTCCATCTGTGATTTCTGAGGGTCTCCGCCTTCGCCGTGGCGGTCAGACCCTGTTTTTCATGGAGCCGGTCCCTCCCGATCGGAGGAGCTCCGCCATTGCCGGAGGCGCTAACCCGGAAGTCCCCAAAATCAGAGATTTTACCAAGGGCTACATAGTATAGAAACCATCAAGTTCGGAAGTGCAAAGACTTTATTAAATACTTGGGTATAATGATTTCATTGGATATAGACCAAATTGTAAAATTAAATTTGAATCAAATTATTAATGAGATTTCTTTTGATATTGAAAAGTGGAGACCTCTAAACCTTTCCCTTTGGGGAAAGGTTAACGTCCTCAAAATGAATGTTGTTCCAAAGCTTTTATATATTCTTAGAGGATTACCAATATATATTCCCAAATTTTACTTCCAAAAAACAAATCACCTATTTAGATCATGCCTATGGGGTACAAAGCCACCAAAAATATCACTACATAAAATGCAACTTCCAACTAAGGAAGCTGGCTTTGGTCTCCCAAATCTGGAACTATATCACCTGGCCTACCTGCTGAGTAAACTCGGCTCCAATTTTATGAAACATCCTATTATCCTGGAGACTTTTAAAGCACCTATAAAAATTTGGATGAATATAAATAAAAATAATAAGTCTGACCCCTTTCAGCATGAGAAATTAACAATATGGGCCAACCCAAAAATAAAAATTGGAAATCAAGTACAGTATTTTTCGCTCCATAGGACGCATCCCCCTCCCAAAAAAGTAAGGGGAAATGTCTGTGCGTCTTGGGGAGCAAAGCCAGCAAGAGCCGCTGCTGCTGACATGTTCTGCGCAGCTCTCCCTTTAAAGCAAGAGCTGCGTAGGGCGTGTGTGTGGCTCTGGCTGGCTTTACAGCGAGGCGGGAGGAGGGATGGACGGGGCTGCCGTCCGGCTCATTGTAAGGCCAGCAAGAACCACTGCTGCTGAGCTGGGGAGGAGGGAGGGAAGGGGATTCCATCCTTCCCTCCTCCTCCCGGTCTCCCTTTGAAGCAGGAAAGTGGGAGGGGAGCAGCTTACACTCGTGTAAGCAGCTCCTCTCCCACTTTCCTGCTTCAAAGCGGAGGGAATCCGCTGCAGTTGCGAGCAGAGGATCCATGGCTCCCCTTCCTTCCCTCCTCCTTTGAAGCAGGTTGTGGGGGTGCAGTGAGGAAAGAGGGCAGGAAATAGATGCCGGGCATGAAGACACAACCACACTTTGACCACTGGAAAGTCCACCTCAGCCTCCCCAGATTTCCACTGAGACGGCCAGGCTAATCTCAATGGCCATAAGAGCCGGAAACGTGCATGGGCTGCTTATTTAAAGATAAAAACATGCACACACATGAAAGAAATCCATCCAGGTTCCTGGACACAACCCACACTTGATATTCACACAGGTTACATGGATGGCATTGGCTACTGGAGGAGCAGCATGGTTAAAGAGCAAGTCCTGGTTTCAAGCTTAAGATCAGCTCTTTCGTGGTGGACTCAAACAATCCTTTGGCTGCAACGGGAATCCCTCCCTCCCTTAATTCAGGATGTTACAGTCTACAGATGCTGTGTGTGCTGGTCCAGGGGCGAGGTTACCGTGGGGCGAGGTCCAGGACCTGAGTCGAGGGTCGGCAGACAGTCCTCCTCGGGTGAAGCGGGGTCCACAGCGAGAAGCCGGGCAAGGACAGGAACTCTGGGGGGACAGGACTGGATGCTGGCCGAAATAGCTCTTCAACAACTTTGCTCCCGCAACCTGGGACCGGGCTGACTAGCCTTTATCTTCTCTGAGGCCAGGGGTGGTCCCGGCCCCCAGGAGACCTGCCTCTCCTGGCCTTAAGGTGAGCACTCCTCCTGGGAGAAACCCGTTCCCTTCGCCTCTCTGCCCTGAGCCTCTGCAGTTCAGGAGAGGCTGAAGGGTTACTGGACCCAGGGGGAGACTCACCTGTAGGCACTGAGTCCTCAACCACCTCCGGAGCCAGAGTGGATTCACCTGGCGCCTGCTCCTGAGGATCCGGCACAGGTGCAGGCGCTTCAGAATCAAGGCCCTGCCCCAGTTCAGCCGGCCCTGGAGGCGGGGACTCCTGTGCAGGCTGGGATTCCTCCGGTTCAGCCTCTGAATCAGATTCCCAGGCCACCACACCATCCCCCTTCCCAGCCCCCCCCTCAATTGAGGGTCTGGACCTGGCTTGCTGGGGTATGCCACATGGAAATCTCGGAGGCAGGCAGGCACATGGACGTTGGCTGCTGGTTCCCAGGAACGGTCCTCCGGTCCATACCCCTTCCAGTCTATGAGATACTGCAGCTTTCCCCTGCGGTATCGGGAGTCCAAAATGCGTTCCACCTAGTACTCAGGCTCCCCCTGAACCAAAACTGGCTGCAGTCGGGGACGGTTCAGGTGGAACTCGTCGGGTGGGGCCAGCGGACTCAGAAGGGACCTGTGGAATACCGGGTGAACCTTCAGGGTTGCGGGCAACCGGAGACGGAATGCCACAGGCGCGACCTGGTCCATGATAGGAAACAGGCCGGTGAAACGGGCGTCCAGCTTCCTTAAAGGTCGAGAGGGGTGGAGGTGGCGAGTGGAGAGCCATACCAGGTCACCAACATGGAGTTCTGGCCCCACCTGGCGGTGGCGGTTGGCCTGGGCCTTGTACGCCTCTTTGGCCTGGCACAGTTGCTCCATCAATATCTGTTGCTGGGATTGGAGCTCCTGAAGCCACTCCATCACCGCAGGGACCGCGGGTGCCAGTAGCACATCCGGAAACAGCCGTGGATGATAACCGTAACTGGCCTGGAACGGGGTCTGCTGGTTGGACGCGTTCACCACGTTGTTGTAGGCGAACTCCACCAATGCTAGGTGGTCGACCCAGTCATCCTGCTGGTAGCTGCAGTAACACCGGAGGTACTGCTCCAGCACTGCATTCGCCCGTTCCGTCTGGCCATCAGTCTGTGGGTGGTAGGCTGATGAGAGACAGACCTCTGTCCCGAGGGTCTGGTGCAATGCTCGCCAGAACCGGGATGTGAACTGAATGCCCCGGTTGGACACCACATGCTCAGGTAGGCCATGCAGGCGGAAGACATGCTGAAGGTACAGCTGAGTGGTTTCCTTAGCTATGGGTACGGATGGGCAGGGGACACAGTGTACCATCTTAGTGAAATGGTCAGAGAAAACTAGAAGGCAGGTACAGCCACGAGACGGGGGTAAGTCCACTACAACGTCCAGCGAAACCGTGTGCCAAGGACGTGGTGGGACTGGCAACGGCTGAAGTAGGCCGGGGGGTCACCCGGTAGGGCCCTTGGCCCACCAGCAGACATCACAACCAGCGACGTAGCGAGCCACGTCAGCCTTCAGGCGGGGCCACCAAAACTCACGGCTTACCAGATGGGTGGTCCAATACCGCCCAAAGTGTCCCGCTGCTGGGGCATCATGGGTCATCCAGAGAACCTCAGCCCACAGTGGCCCTGGCGGGATGTACAGGCTACCGCGGTGCAGCAGAAGGCCCTGATGCAAGGCCAGCCCCAGATACTGAGGGCATGACCCTTCGGCCAGTTCCCGGAGTCATTCCTGGGCCCAGGCATCGACCCGCTGCTGTTCCTGCACCCGAGCCTGCAGTGGTTCAGCCTCCTGGGTGGCCAGGAATGCAGCCGGTGGTAGGATCCTGGTGGGTACTGCTTGCTGTACCGTGTCTGCGTTGTCTTCAGGTCTCCGGGACAGGGCATCCGCCTTCTGGTTTTGGGAGCTAGGGATGTAGCGGATCCGGAACTGGAACCGGGAAAAGAACAACCCCCACTGGATCTGCCTTTGGTTCAGCTTGCGGGTGGTCTGGAGGTACTCCAGGTTCCGGTGGTCGGTTCTCATGTCCACCGGGTGTCATGCCCCCTCAAGATGGTGGCGCCAGACCTCAAAGGCCACCTTGATGGCCAGTAGTTCCCGCTCCCACACGGTATAGTTACGCTCCACTGGAAGGAGCTAGCGGAAATAGAAGGCGCAGGGTAAGAGTGGTGCATCAGGTCCGTACTGCTGAGACAAGACGGCACCAAGAGCTGTACTGGAGGCATCGGTCTCTACCACAAAGGGTCGAGAGGGATCAGGATGTTGCAAGATTGGCGCTCTCTGGAAACAGGCCTTCAACCCCTGAAACGCTTCCTCTGCCTCCTTGTCCCAGGAAAACGGCATCTTGGGGCGCAGTAGCTGGGTCAACGGGGTGGTGCGATGAGCATAATCTGCAATGAAGGTCCGGTAATAGTTGGCGAACCCCAGGAATCACCGTAGGTCCTTGCGGTTCCGAGGTGCCGCCCATTCCCAAACCGCTGCCACCTTCCCAGGATCCATCTGCACCCCATCTGGAGAGAGTCGGTGACCAAGGAAGTCCACTGACCGCTGATGGAACTCGCACTTGCTGAGCTTTGCATACAGGCGGTGCTCCCGCAAGCGCTGCAGCACGGTCCGGACATGACCCTCATGGCGAGCTGGTTCATGGGAGAAAACCAGAATGTCATCCAAGTACACCACCACGTACTTGTCTAGCAAGACCTGGAACACGTGGTTGATGTACCGTTGGAACACAGCGGGCGCGTTGCACAATCCGAAGGACATAACCAGGTATTCGAACTGCCCGTACCGGGTCCCGAATGCTGTCTTCCACTCATCCCCGGCTCGGATCCGAATTAAATTGTAGGCCCCCCGGAGGTCTAGCTTGGTGAACACCTGCACCCCTTGCACCCGCTCCAGCAACTCCGAAATAAGGGGCAAGGGGTACCGGTCTGGGATGGTAATTTTGTTCAGGGCCTGGTAATCATGGCAAAGGCGAAGCTCCCCACACTTCTTCTTAATGAAGTGCACTGGCGCAGCGGTGGGCGAGGTAGAAGGCCTAATGAAACCACACTCCAGGTTCTTGCGCAGGAAGTCCTGCAAAGCTTTGCGCTCTGGCTCTGTTAGAGAGTATAAGCGACTCACCGGCAGGGGCGCTCCGGGCTGGAGGTCTATGCCGCAGTCAAAAGACCGATGCAGCGGCAGCTGGTCTGCCCCCCGTTCCTCGAACACATCTTGGTAGTCCCGGTACTCGGCGGGGAGCATGGATGCAGCCTCCTCAGTGGGTGCAGCTGCTAGCATCTCGGACCGAGCATGGGGACATGGGTCTGGGAAGTGCACAGTCCGATTGACCCAGTCAATCTGAACATTGTGAGCCTCCAGCCAGTCCATCCCGAGCACCAGGGGAAACCGGGGCATGGAGGCCATGTCCAAAGTTTGCACCTCCCGGCGCTGCTGGAGACACAGGACCAAGGGCTGGGTCTCCCGGTGATGGCACCCGAACGCAGGAGCCGTCCGTCAATTGCCTCCACCTGTACCGGTTCTGGCTTGTTCTGAAGTGGCACCTGATGATGAGCGGCAAAGGCAGCGTCCATATAGGAGCGGGTTGCCCCCGAATCTACCAGAGCGTGGGTAAGAATCCAGGGCCCACCTGGAGAGACGCACCGGAACCATGAGATGTCGCTATTCCACCGGTGAGGGCCCCTCTTGCATGGTTTGGGACCCCAGGTTGCTAGGGCCTTCGGCTACTGAGGTTGGCGGGTTTCCTGCGACTGGCATCTTCTCGGGACAGGATCGGGCGTAATGTCCACTCCCACCGCAGTAAAGACACAGGTTCCCCTCCCGACGCTGCGTCTTCTCCGAGGGGGAGAGGCGAGGTCGCACAGCCCTGAGCTGCATTGGCTCATCCGACAACATGGCTGTGGGCGTGGACCTGCTGGGAAGGACTGGAGTCAGGAGCCAGGGGTGCTGGCGGTCCCGGGCCTGGCGACGGTCCTCCAACCGATCGTCTATCTGCAGGCTCCGCTGAATAAGGACGTCCAGCGTGGTGGGACGATCCATCATGGCCAACTGGTCCAGTATCTCATCCAACAGTCCCTCAAGATACTGGTCCCGAAGTGCAGAGTCATTCCAAGACAAGTCTTGCGCCAACAGCCAAAATTCCATGGTGTAGGCGGCCGCAGTGGACTTGCCCTGTTTCAAACACCTAATTGCCCGGTTGGCTTGACTCTCCTTCTGGGGTTTGCCGAATGCGGCCTCCAAATGGTTGCAAAACCCCATATAGTCTGTCAGCAAGGGTCTTGCCTGAGCAGCGGCAATGCCCACTTGGCCACCTGGTCCTTTAACAAACTGATCAAAAAGTGCACCTTGGTGCAGTCGTCAGGGAAGTTCCAGGCTCGCCCCTGAATATACAACTTGGCCTGGGCGAGGAACATGGGAAAGCTGGCCAGGGCCCCATCAAATTTCTCTGGCAAGGCCACTGGGTACTTGCCTGGAGCTGGGGCGTCGGCCACAGGAGCCGGTAGGGCGTCCAACCGCTGCTGAAGTGCCGTAACCGCATAGCTGAGCTGCTGCACGGTGTGAGTCAAGGCCTGGTTCTCCTGGGCCAATGCCACCAGCGCAGCTGCCTGGTCAGTCATGGCTTCTGGCTTTTCCCGAACGCACCCCAACGAAGGGGGAGTGCAGGTGTGGTGGGAGCAAACTGTGCTGGTCCAGGGGGGAGGTTACCGTGGGGCAAGGTCCAGGACCTGAGTTGAGGGACGGCAGACAGTCCTCCTCGGGTGAAGAGGGGTCCACAGCGAGAAGTTGGGCAAGGACAGGAACTCTGGGGGAACAGGACTGGATGCTGGCCGAAACAGCTCTTCAACAACGTTGCTCCCGCAACCTGGGACCGGGCTGACTGGCCTTTATCTTCTCTGAGGCCAGGGGCGGTCCCGGCCCCCAGGAGACCCGCCTCTCCTGGCCTTAAGGTGAGCACTCCTCCTGGGAGAAACCCGTTCCCTTCGCCTCTCTGCCCTGAGCCTCTGCAGTTCAGGAGAGGCTGAAGGGTTACTGGACCCAGGGGGAGACTCACCTGTAGGCACTGAGTCCTCAACCACCTCCGGAGCCAGAGTGGATTCACCTGGCGCCTGCTCCTGAGAATCTGACACAGGTGCAGGCGCTTCAGAATCAAGGCCCTGCCCCAGTTCAGCCGGCCCTGGAGGCGGGGACTCCTGTGCAGGCTGGGATTCCTCCGGTTCAGCCTCTGAATCGGATTCCCAGGCCATCACACTGTGGCTGCCTACCCTTTCCCCTGAGCTGTAAAAGCAACTTCAAGAGGGCTTCAGGCCTGGAGAAGCCGGGGATTGAACGTGTGGTGTTCTGCATGCAAAGCCACTGAGGTTACAGCTGTTCCCTTTAACAACAAACTAACATGTAGTCCTTGTGGTTCTGAGTTAAGGGCTAATTTAAACAGGAACAGAGGGACCTTCCCTGTACCATGTCAGGACCCCTGAGCCCATTTAGCTCAGTTTTGTTTTCACCGATGGGCAGAGGCTCACCAGGGTTTCAGGAGATACACCCTCAGCCCTACCCAGAGAATCTTTCAAGGACTGAACTTGGGATGGGATCTTCTCCATGCTCTCCCCATTGAGCTATGATGGCTCCCTCCCTTCTCCTCCTCTGCAGGGGGCTTATCTTGGCATGTCATTATAATGTATATATGTCAAGGGCTTTGAGATGCATATAAAGTCAGGCTCAGCATTATTAACTGGACTTAGATAAGCCATGATTCCCCTTCCTTCCCTCCTCTGAGGCGCGCTTTAAAGCAGCAAAGCGGACAGGAGCCGCCCGCTTTGCTGCTTTAAATAGTTTAGTACAACATTTGATTCAGAATATTTTTTTTCGTGTTTTCCTCCTCTAAAAACTAGGTGTGCCTTATGGTCAGGTGCGCCTTATGGAGCGAAAAATATGGTAATAATTTGGCAAAATTGGATGAAAAAAGGTATTTTGACATTGAATCAATTAATTGATGAAAATTACAAATTTGTGGAACATAAGACTTTGCAAGTAAAGTATGGATTAACCAGTGAAAAACAATGGCAATACATCCAATCGAAACATATGTTGGAAAGGGAGTTTGGCCCTGAGGCTATAGCAGCATCGGAAACACCCTTGCTGCTATAAGATTTAATTTCTGCAACAAAAACAAAGAATTCTACACTTGCACTATATAAAACCCTGATATCCAGTTGAGAGTAAAATTTATCTTTAATGTCTTCATCGACATCCCGTGTTGGTGCATAAGCACTTAGAATGGTAACCTGTTGGTTTTTGGTGAGTTTTATTCAAAGAGTTGAAAGTCGTTCATTAGGGACTTTTGACAAGAGCTTCACAAGATCGATTTTGATAGAGCCACTTCCGAGCTCAAGAGGAGGGGGGGTTGCGGGCCACCACCTCCCACACACGAGGGGGCTGGTTTTATCCCCGCGAGAAGAGGGAATCCCCGAGCGTGTCCACGACACTGCCTGCCAATCGGCGGGCAGGGGAGGTGTGGCCTAGCCCATTTAAGACCAGGTACGCCCGGGGACCGCCCTCTTTGCCCCGTTCCAGCTGCCTGGTTTTCCCATCCCACCCACCCTTTAGGCTTAACTAGCTTTGACCTTGCTGTGGACTCCGGTTTGTCGCTACAGGGGCCTGGTAGCAATTTTTCCAACTTGGCGCACTTCCAGCCTTTTGGTTTTTTCACCTACCTCGTAGCAAACATCACAACTTCTTTGGTATTGGTGGTTAGGCATTGGCAGGGGTTAATTGTTATGCAAATGAAGGGGGAGGGAGCGCCATCACCTTCCCCCAATGAAAAGGGTAGACCGGTAGAGGTCTCCGGGGGGCGTTGCCCTGTCTGAAACCTAGGGAGGTGAGGGCGCGCCCCCGAGCGGTGACACCCGTGGGATCCTAGTTGGTGTACTTCAACAGGACTCCCATGGCTGGTGGATAACCCGTCCTGGTCCCCATGCCGGGTAGTCGATAGGAGCCAATGCCTAAGGCCAATACCTTCCAATTCCTGTAATCAATAAAGTTGTGGCCTTTTTATGCCCATTAACCTTAAATAATGTGTCCAGTGTCTTCATTTCACTTGGGGGGAGGGGACTCGCCACGCAACAAAGCCTACTCCCTGTATTCCATGTTCTTGTTCAGCAAGTGAGTGTTTTAGTATCGTCATTATGCTGTCCAAGTCCTGAGATTCAATGAGCATACACAAGAGCTTTTGCAAAAAGATTTGTATTGTGATTCGAGGACCCGATCCCCGCTTAGGTAATGAAGACACGTGGAGACAGTATATTAGGTTAATGGGCAAGAAAAGGCCACAACTTTATTGATTACAGCATGTGAGAAGGTATTGGCTTAGGCATTGGACCACAGCAAATTTGACTCCACCCACTCGGAGAGGGCTGAGTCTGATGAGGGGTTAACCACCAGTAGGGGGAGCCTGTTGATGCAAATACAACTATAAGCTCTCCCCTGATGTCACCGAGGGTCGTGCCATGGCCCCCCTCCACACAGGGCATCGGACAGGATCCACGACCGCCGGATTCCTTTAACGGAATACTCATAAGCGAAGGGGTAGGCGATGGCCACACCTTGCCCTTCCATACACCAACAGCACATTCCAATGCCTAACCGCCACCCGAGCCCAAGAGGCTCGCCGGATTGGTGAGGAGGCTGGGAGAACAGTGCTGTCGGCAGTGCTGGAGCAACCCGCAGCCACCCGAGACCTCACTCTAACTAAAGCAAAACAACAGCCAGGAACCCTCCAGATGCCCCACAAAAATTACTCAGGCGAAATAAGAGTACAAATGCAGGTAAAATGACTGGACCCCTTCCTCCAAACCTCACAACTCCAGAATCGGAATAGGAACTTCCGACTTCGTAATTCTTCCATGTGCTTGGCTCAAACAAGACGACGACGAGCAGAAACACTTGACTCGTGGAAAATCTGAAGCGCAATGGTGGGGAGAGCTGGCGCGGCCACATTTGAGTGGCTAAACCATGCCCCTGTGGTGGCCCCTGATTGGGTGCCCAACTGGGAGGCGTGGCGCGCCAGCGATGATGAGAGGGAAGGGGGCAGAATGCCCTCTGTGTGATGCGGGAATTGTCTCCCGCTCACAATCCCTCCCCTCCGGATGGAGGAGAGGCTTTACAGGGCTCAGATCTTGGAACAGCCTTTTATACAGATAAAAGAAGTGTCACTGTTTTGATACAGAAGATTTGTAGACATTACTCTTTCAGATATAGCATTATTTCAAGGTTCAATTAAACACTCACCTTCCTGTTACACTCTTTGATTCTGGTGCTACCAGTGTAAGTCTCCAAAAGGGGGATTCTGGGAGTTTTGCAGGATAGGACAAGAAGGCACTTAGGCTCTTCAGCATGTACACCAAGGGCTGAGCTAATGAGCTAATGACCCTTCACAATAGAGACTTCTGGGTTGGCGCCCCCGGCAATGGCGGAGCTCCTCCGATCGGGAGGAACTTGCTCCGTGGAAAGTTGGATCTGTACCGCCACGGCAAAGGCGGAGACCCATTGAAATCACAGGCGGAATAAGCTTGTGAACCTGGGATTTGGCTGGCACCTTTTGCGCCTCCCCTACTCACGGGGAAACCCTGTTTTGGGGATCCGGAGCGACATGGGGTGAGTGGCGCGGTGCTTTGAATCGACCGCTTATTTCACGGAGTGAAGCCGCATTGCTGTTGCCGGAGAGTGCTGACTTTTTCTTGTGGACAATTGGATTTTAAACAACAACCCGTGAGTAAAATGGAAAATTGGATCTTTAAATATCTTAATTTGGCATCGAACGGGGAAGGTTCAAAACAGGAAGTCTGCCTTCCCCTTTTGTAAATAGACTGAAGCAAAGAGCTTACAAGTTAAGGTCTTGGAAAGCCTTATGTAAAGGATTAAACTTCCATCGATTGAAATTATTAGACCCCCCCTTGGAAGCAGGAGAAGAGGGGGAAAATTTTGGACTGTGTATCCTGCAGGAGAGAGTGATTAAAATTAAATTACCACTGCTCTGAACCTGGGAACGGGCTCCCAGTGATTGATGTTTTGGGAGAGTTCATTGACAGTGAAGAGAACAGATGTTGACAGTCAGTTAAATAAGAGAAATATATTGTTTCCATTGTCTGCTTCTGCGTTTAAAAGGGAGGAAAAGTATCCGAAAATTGAAACTATCTTTACTTTTTGATCTGTGTTGGAAGAGATTGATACAAGTGGAGACTGTTCCCCTCTAGAGGGAGCTTTTGAAACTGTTACAAGAGTGGAGCTGGGAAATCTCCAGCTGCTTGATAAGAACTGTGAGAACTAGAGATTGACCTTGGATATTCAAGAATGTCGACAGGAGAAGCCTTATGGACTGCATTTTCTAAGATAAGCCACTTGTTGGAACAGCTTCATAAAAAGATGGATGCTATGACTACTAAAATTGACATTTTGGAACCAAAAGTGAGCACCAATACAGAAATTATTCAGGATTTGCCACAGGAATCTATTTCAACAGGACAAATTGCTGAAAAGGAGAAGGAGAAAGTTGCTGTTGTCGAACCTAAAGTAATACAAGGGGGAGCCTTAGCCTTACAGAGGCAAACTGAGGACTACAAGTTGAGGCCCTTTATGATTGAGACTAGAAAAAGTCAGATTTTGAAGATCGGAGCCTGGCCTGGACTAGAAAAGGAAAGTTGGAAAGATCACTCTATGCAGGGATTAACTGACTTTTGGAATATAGATTTGGGTCAGGAGGAGATTGGAGTTCTGGGGGCCTTTGGATTTGGAGGAATTTTGAAACATGCCCGGAAATACTTTATGGATCCTAGTTTTAATTATGGAAATCTGGCTGACCTGTCGAGAAGGAATAAAAGTATCGTTGGATTGGAGTTTCCCCGAGATCTGCTCTTTAACATCAAAGAATATGAAGAAGACTGGCAGAAGGGATGTGGAAAAGAGTTAAGAGCCTCGGACATAAGATCTCCAGGTTGATGGACTGTATGGAGTTGACGGAAGTGGCTGGTAGAGTCCGAGACTGAGGAAAGGAGAAGGTGGAAGAAGATTGGAAATTTAAAGTCTATATATAGAAATATTGTAAAATTAATGAGTGATAGAAAAATGTTGGAAGGAAATTTTATGGCTTTAGCTGAAATGCTATAAGGAGTTAAGCTTAAATAAGTATACTAATTTTAATGGAAATAAGATTAAAAATGTGTTAAGACATTTATATGATAGAAAATAGAGAAGGTTGGAAAGGAATTGCTGAAACAATTAATGGAAGTGGAATACAAAGAGGGAGGTGAGAGGAGGTCAATGATACAAGGGAATGAAAGATAGAATATGGAAAAGGTATGATGTATGTTTTTAAATTGTTTTTGTTTGGTTTGGTTTAGTTTATTGTGTTAGTTTAATTTGTTAAGGTTGTGTTTTGTATTGTTTATGTATTGTATTGTTTTTTCTCTTTTTTGTTCTTTTTTTTCTTTTGTCTTCTTTCTTCCTTTTCTTTTTTGTAAGCTTTAAAAGTAATAAATATTTTTTTTTAAAAAAAAACGACCCTTCACAATAATTAATATACAATCCAGCACAATTCTGTGTATCTTAACTTAGCTTTAATTACATAATAATTAAAGTTTTCTATTACAGATGCATGATCATAAACATTACACTGTTTGGACATACACTATATGGACTATTCAGCTTTGTAATGCTTATCAAATCGTTCTGAAATAGCTCTTAATATATTTCCTGGCCTTTTTTGGTGTTTATCCCGAAGATTTTCAATTGCAGTCTTTGTCTGTTGAAAGAAGAACAAAGGAATATTGTATTATATCAATATATTGCAAAATGGATATTCACAGTTATTCATATCTGTGAGGAAATGCTAAAGGGATCAGAACCATTAGAATAAAGAATCCCATTTTTTTCAGTTACAGATTTTTTTTTATCAATAGCACTGTATGAGAATCACTGAGATACAACCAACCATAAGTGCCTTGGGCTGCTTGAAACGTATCAGTTTTCCTGCATGGTTGTTACCTTCAGCTATGTGAGGAAAACTGCAGAAATGCTATTGAGTTATATTTCACTATGCTCAGTGCTATTTTTCCAGAAAAAGAGGTGCCTGAACTCACTATGAACACCTTCCTCGTTCTCTTAGAATGGCAATGGCTGACAGGGCTAGTGAGAAAAAACAGTCACCTCCTGGTTCCTTGCCTGAAAACAGCACAGCAGGGCATGGGTAAAAATAGGAGAGTAGAATGGAGTCTATATCTCTTGTCATATAGAATGAGCAAGTCAGCAGGCAGAAACCATTTTATAGAACTGAAAAAGAGAAACCAACGGGGGGGGGGGGGATCCTGCTTTTTTACTTCCAGGTGTAGAGTTAACTTACTTTTTCAGCCAGCTCTGCAGCTGTTATATTTGGATCATATGGGATGGGTTCTCCAATATATGTCCTCAGTTTCACTGGAAATCCTCCATATACGGGAAGGTAGAAAAGTCGTGTTTTCTCATATAACCATCTTGTCAGCCCTATGTATGAAAGGGAAAAGAGTCTGTAAGAAAGCGATCCCATATCAAATTTGAAATTAGTTGGCATTCTGAGTTTTTAGCAATTCCAGTCAATCCATCCCAGAGAGGAAGCGTTAAATAGTATGAGTCCTTTGGAAAAGAAAAAGCAGCATATTCTGTCAGCTCTTCTCTGCTCTTTAAAAATCAAGGTCATAAGTTGTAAAATAGACTGCAGAATATGGTTTTTTTCCTGCTCAGTTCCCCTCCATGTTGGGGTTCCTACCACTTTTATAGATTATAGCTATCTTTTAAATCTAAGAAAAAACTAAACAAGGGCATGTTCACTCAGTCCTGAGACAGGCAGCACAACTTTTGCAGATCAGTGTACACTGAATAAACTCTACTAGAAAGTAGTAAAAAGATATTCTGTTTCTAAAAAAAATGTATATTATTATAAAATGATTATTGCCTGAAAGCAGATTTCTTGATACTCACTTGACCTTCCAATGTTCCTGTATGCTTCACAAATGTTTTGTGTAAATATAGGGATGATGGGCTAAAAGAATAAAATCAAAAATCAAAATCAAAAGGTAGCTGAGAACTGGAGAATTACTGCACCCCACCTGCTCCACCTTTATTTTGGTTAAGGACTAGGAATAATGCTCCGCATCTGGTATTGCAATGACAAGCTTGATGTAATTGACTTCAAATTGCACATGCTGTCCCCCAGATTTTCAAGAATTGAAGAGGAAAAAAGCTATTTTTCTTTTTAAATGTAATTGATTTCAATAGCTTTAAAACAAAACAAACAAAACAAAAAACAGTGGTGGGAAATACAGATATCATTTGACCCCCAAACAGGGGATTTGCCATCCTCAACTACTTAGGATGCTCAATCAAGGATATCAACAGATTACGTCTTATCTAGGATAATCCTGAAGGCCATGCAAATTGCAAAAAGATCACTCACCACTTTTGCCTCCAAAGCTATCCGAGCGAAACCTGTGCGGTTACCCCACATTATGTTGTAGTCAGTACTGAAGTTTCCTTCTCTACCTCCGCCAGGGGAAATGCCCAGTGAATGGCCTTTCTTCAAAATTTCCACACATTCAGCTTTATTGAAATCTTTCAACCCGGCCGCATCTAAAGCCGTCTTCCACCCTGACAAAATAAGACCCAAATAGAGAAGAGTGTGGATACAATACAAGTGTCATTGTTCCAAAGATATTGCACTATTATGGATCACAAGCATAGCTCTCTGCCAATGCATTTCAATTAGGATTTCATGGAGGGGACTTTATGCTAATTCCTCTTTTGCTCAGATGTTCTAACAGTAGGCTTTTTTTGGAAAGCACATTGAGTGGGGTTGAGTGCTGAGGTGGCCACTTTTTAGATATGTGTTCCTCAAGTCAAGTCTGTAGTACATTCAAGT